>NC_056741.1:85268754-85522370 GCF_019279795.1 Protopterus annectens
GGAAATAAATCACTTACCCTAAACAAAAAAAAAACACATCACTACAAACAATACAAACTGGGGGGCTTTGCCCCTCACACCCTCCAACAAATATACCAACTCCAACATCTACAGTGGGGAAAACGGCAAAGTAACAGAGGTAGCCAAGGGATTTCTTTCCCAGGGAAAGAAATCGCTTATATGACCGTTCTGTTTTCATTATTTAATGGTCGAAGAAGAGGAGTTTGACGAAATGTCTGTTCAAGTATATAATAGGAACCCTGTTAATTTTATATATATATATATATATATATATATATATATATATATATATATATATATATACATATATATGTCTGAGATTGTGCAGTCTATGGGTTATGGGTATATTCCGCTTCCCCTATGTATTACGCAGACATTTTACAGAAATCCATTTAAGCAGGAACTGTGAGATAGACCACATTCACAGTCTCTCCTTGTGCTGTTTATTAAACCTGCTGACATGATATTGTCTAAGCTACTCCAAGACAACATGGGGCAAAATATAGAGTGGCCATATGGAATAAATGCAAACATCTTATGAAATTATTTGGTTTGGCTCAGCTGATTAATAGAATAAAGGCATTAAATGGGATCCTGGTTTCCTTAAAAGATGATGAGAGTCAATTGGGTTATATATTCATAGCTTTACTGGTGTTTCAGTGCTAAAGTCAATACACTGAAGTACACTCCCCTTCAGAAGCCTGTGATTTTATTATACAAGAAATATGTTTCCTATGTGAAATATTCTTGAAGATTGTGCCATGAAAATAAGAAAGTGGAGTAGATGAAAAAAATAGTACAGGTAATTGACAGCCAGTTAGCTATTGTTCCCATCAAAATTGAAAGACTATGGAAGAATTGTAAAGGGTAACTAGACAGAATTCAGAAAAATAATGCTCAACTAACTCAAAGGTTCATTAGTGTGTATGTATTAGGCTAATGACCACAAGGGCCTTTTTAAGCCTAGCCATGCAACCCAAATATCTGACAAGTTCTGCTACTATTGGTAAGTGTAAGCACAGGTTTTGGAGATGAAACATTTACAAGAAGAGGCCTCCTGCCTGTGTTTATTATAGACATAGGTGCAAAACCAGGAATGGATTTCCTGTTCCCCATCCAACTGTCCAAGTTACACTTGAATTCTTTTAGAGAGGAACTCTGCTTCACATGGATGGGGAGAATGTTCCAGAAAAGGGGTAGTCACAGCTGGTTTACTATTGAAACCTGGAAATTGCAAAGGTCGACCCGTCATATGATTGACCCAAAATCATAGAATCTGGATCAGTGAACTTATGGCCACATCAAAACTGAATACATTGACACCCGTAGTTTGATGTTTTTGACATAACAGGAGGTGATGTCAGTCACCCATGCTATTTGCCTTAACGCTCCATGATATTCCATAGTCAATGGTATGTGTATTTTATTGTTTTGCAGGGGGGGCAAGCACCCTGCACCCCCTTTGTAAAGGCTCTGCCCCCCACACGCCTGCAAATTATATATACCAACTTCAAGGTTGCACTACAGTGAGGACATCGGCTAATTCCCTGTTCCTCACAATGCTGAACTCATATACTCAAACTACACTACCCATTCACTGTAGTTTAGTTGATGTATTTTGAGTTGGCATTCTGCCCATTGGAAAAGTGCCTTTTGACTGCATGCCAGTTGACAGCAGTGACTCTGGGTATTCAGTAGTAAACCATAAAAGAAGTTTCTGTTAACAAAAAAGGGTAACAAGCATGCTTTTGGACTCCAAATAAAAAGTTTAAAGCTACAGTAAGAAATATTAATACAAGAATAGGAGATCAGACAACTACACAAAACATCTGACAGACTGCATTGAAAAAGGATCCACCAGCAGTCTAGAAGTATCTGTACAACAGTCACCAATATAAGTAGGAACAAGCTCAGTTCTGTGTCACAGAAGGCAAAAGCCATCACTACAGATAGAATTAACCAAATTCTTCTAGTGGCTTGAGTGCTGGAAAAGCCAGTTGTATGTGGATCTGAGTGAGCTGGCTGGGCTGTCTCACCCATCCACACTGGAGGGACTGCTTACTGTGAGCCACTAATTGAATCATGCTCCTACTGTAGGACAAAAGACCAAAGAGCTCCTCCTAAAACATTAGCTTGCTCAGGTGGAAGTGAATTGTGAATAATCCACAAGGCACATCCAGATAATATGAAAACGTTCAACTATCTAGATGATGTCTTGAAATACTATATTTTGTATACAGTTTTCAGATGCCACTTTTTGTATACATACACATGTTTATAGCTCCCCTCACAGGGAGGAAACAATTAAAACACGGTCATTCATTAATTGCAAAGTTGCACATTGTATGGGTGAAATGTCACAATAATAGTTCTATAGGTGTTATTAGTTAAGTTACTGCATCTTTTTCTTTTTCATCAGAAAGATCACTTAGCAGACACAATAGCTGTCATATATGGGGTACATTGAAGGATGTGAAAGCACTGCATCAGTGCAGGAATTTAATGTCTATCATATGTTCAGACCCACCAAATTAGATGATGGCACTAAAAGTGATGATGTCTCCATATTGTTAAAAAAGCACTTCATCTTCATACTTGATAAGACAATAACCAGGAAGTCCTCCATATCCAGTTTAATATTAACAAAACCACTTATCTTATCATAGCTAACTGTAGGAGTCCTTCTATCCCCCCACAGCATATACATCCTATATAACTAGTATAGGGTTCCTGTTTATTAAGCCAAACATCATTCTACTAGGAGACTTTAAATACCCTTCAAGAAACTGGAAGAAGTATATCTACAAATATTGTGTACCAGGTAGTCCATAACCTAACTAGGAACAAAAATGTTGGACTTGGGCTTTGCCAATATGGGGCAGCTTTGCTCCATACCAATAGCGGCTTCCTCAATGGTCAAGTCTGACCACAGGTCAATTACATTCACCATAAGACTCAAGCCTGAAGCATCTCCCAATACCTCAGAATTCAGAGATTATGTGAAGGCTAATCTACTAAATCTGAGTGATAATCTGGATAATGTCAAAATTTCCTTACATCTTGATGAATTCACTACTTATGCAAAGTCCTTCACCTACAAATTCTATCACATGTAAAAAGCCACATAGATAAATCTGTTCCCCTTAGAAATAAATAGAACTCGGAAGTCAAAAATAAACCTGTATGGTGGAACCCAAATATAAACATGATCTATAATAAAGGAAAAAATCACTGCATGCCAAAATAAATCTAACTAGCAAAATGTCAAAAACGCTTTTTTAAAACTAAACAAGGAATGCTAGACTCAGATAAAATAAATCAAAGCCAGATATGAGGTAAAAATAGCCATGCAGGTGAAAGATAACCACAAAACCTTGTTTAATTATGTTAAAAATCTCAGAAACAATACCCAGCAATATGAGTAGCTAATAGTAAATGATATCACAATATCCAGACCCAGAGGGCATAGCTAATCTACTAGTGGAGAAATTATCTAAAATATCATTCCCTCACCCCTATGATATTTTCAGATCATATACACTTATACTCCCCCTTCAAATCTCCCAAGAACAAGTCCTCAAGCTGCTGTCTAAGACCAACAATACTACATCTTTGGGGCCAGATAATGTGTTAGGCTACCTACTGGCTAGCCTGAAACATGGTTTGTCAGATTCCCTACAGAAGCTGTTCAATATCAGCCTCACAATAGCCTTCGTGACAGATGAAAGGAGGACAGTGGTTACTCCCTTGTACAAAGGTGGGGCTTCAAAAGGCCAAGATAATTGTAGATCTACAAGTCTTACCAATCTCATCTGTAAGGCTATTTAAAGGATCATTGTGGAATTAATAAGTAAGGATACTGGTAACCCGAATATTCTCAGCCAAAAACAGTTAGGATTTGTCAAGTGTAGGTCCCGACCTCTTAATCTAGTCAACTTCTTCAAAAAAGTTTCTTAAGCAAATGACAAGTGCAAAATACTCCTCACCACATATACAAATTTCATAAAGGCATTTGACACCGCTCACACTCGGGTATCTCAGCTAAAATCTCCCAGCTAAATGTTATTCCATGTGTAACTCTTTGGATAATAAATTGCCACAAACACAACCCAGGAAAATAAGGTGAGTGGCTTTACCGCCACTAAAAGACCTGCCCAGAGCTTATCTGAAGCAATCCTGTGTCAGTCTGTGGTTGAATGTGCAACTGCTTAGTATAATAAGAATTAATTTGATGTAGTTGTTATTCATTACCTTTGTTTTTTCATTGTTTCTATAAAGATTGTTTCAGTTAAGCTCTGGGCAGGTCTTTTGGTGGAGGTACAAACATCCACCCTAACTTCCTGGGTTAATCTACCACTGATTTTGACTGTTTCATGTAAGAAAAGGATACATTTTAGAGAAGCAAACTCTAGCCAATCCAAATGGTCTTGCCAGCTATAAATTCATACAAACAGCAGACAGGCAAATACAGAGTTTATCTGAAACAATCCTGTGTTAGTTTGTGATTTATTGATCTTTACTGTCATAATGAGGTTTAAATGTAAATGCTAGTAAAAGTAAAGAAAATCCAGCATTTGCATGACTGGCAAAACTGGTATGGCAGGTCTGAGTGACAACTTTAATACATTTAATTTATTATTTAATTGCGTATTGTTTGCATGATTTTCTCATTGAAATTGACTTAAAATTTATTTGAATTCGGTGGTAACTGTTTTTGATTATTCTTTTATTTTAGAATTCTTTATTCTTTTATAGCTAAAAACAGATTACTTAAATCAGTACACCATTAATGATTTGCTAATGCACACACATCATGCAGTGTACTAAACAATCCCCCAGATTTACTAAACTTCCGTCCAGGACTAGTTTAGTCCTGCACAGAAGTGCCTGTTTAGGAGCAGGACGGCATTGCACCATGCATAGTAATGAAGGCGCACTGGCCAAGCTCCTTGTCTTACATGGAGCATGTACGAGTGCAGGGGGTGTGTCTGAGAACAGAGCTCTCAGAATAAACATGTCCCCTGCAATGTTGAACAGCAGAAGCTGTTAAGAAATGAGCGAGATTGCTCACAGGTGTCCTCATATCCCCACCAACAGACCTGTACATGTACAACAGCAACAGGACATATAAATTAAAAGAAGAAACCCATCTATATCTTTTAAAACACCAATTAAAGCTAACCATAGGTGCATGGGTGTGCTGAAATAGCAAAAGGAGGATAAAAAGCAGGATATGTGCAAATGAAGCAGTACCGCAATATTGTAGTGTGCAGAGTTGTCGCCTAACGAGCAGTCAATCCCAGTTTGAGTCCCACTGCAGTACATTCCATTTCCATGTCAAATACTGTTATGATCAATATATTTAGTTGTATAACTTAATAAATAACATATATGTGTGAACTGGAGTAGTAAGCAGTGTAATGAATGATAACCCCATACACTTGCCAAATCCACACCTCCCCAAGAACCAGTAGACTATTACTGTTGAAAATAGAGCAGTAGTAAGGATAAATAAGCCTGACTAAGCAGGTGTAAGTCTGTTTGCATGACGGGAAGAAGTGCTTACACAGACTAAGCAATAATGAGGCTAACCATGTGTAAGTGGATGTCACCAGAAGTTAGCAGTGCTTACCATCACGCAAACCATTCCATAACCAACGGGCCTCATTCTGGCCAGCAATAATAAAACAGTCCCTGCAAGGCTCAAACCCAGGAGCCTGTACAACACAGGCAATGTGATTTACCACAAAACCACCATAGATATCCATAATCCTGACGTGTCCACAAACATAGCATCCAGCAATATTATTCAACATTACAGGACATATAGCTAAACATGTAGATGTATGTGTGTGTGTGTGTGTGTGTGTGTGTATATATCTATAACTAAATAGATATATACCTCTCCTCACTGTATTACATATGTATACATACATAGACATACATATATATAAATATCCACATATAGATTTATACATATGCAGACATCCATACATCTATATGTCATCATATATATATATATATATATATATATATATATATATATATATATATATATATATACAGCAAAAAAATACACACACACATATATATATATATATATATATATATATATATATATATATATATATGCATATATATATATATATATGTGTGTATATATATATATATATATATATATGTGTGTGTGTGTGTGTGTGTGTGTGTGTGTGTGTGTGTGTGTGTGTGTGTATATATATATATATATATATATATGTGTGTGTGTGTGTGTGTGTGTGTGTGTGTGTAGATATAGACAGATATATATCTATGATATGAGACAGCACATAAGAATGACATATATGACCACAGGCACTGCCAATGGGGGTGAGGGGTCTCGATCAACATACGTGTTACATGTACCAATATCCTCCCCCACAGCCAAACAGGTGAAACGTACACACAAACAAAGTAAACAAACCACTGCTTCCCAAACTACAGGCAGGTTACTACAAGTGGGAGAAACATTGTGGACCCGATAAGTCTAATCTAGAAACAAAGACAGGAACGTCCCTTGAGGGACAACCCAAAAATTATAGCATATTCGGGTTCCCGTCATTACACCGATTCGTCAAGGCAGGGCGCATATGTTCTCAGAGTACAAGGTTGGGAAAGTCTGATGATCATGGGTTGAGACAACATACGTGATGGATCCCCAGAAGTGGAGAGTTGGCAGTGTGTAGTGGTGTGGCTAGACCCGACCTGCACCCAGAGAAAGGATGATTGCTGCGGAGGAGGAGCGGGTGGGGGGGGTGATGGGTATGAAATTATTGATCAAGGGGTGCCGGTATTGGATGGAGTGGTTCTAATCGGACCGCCTCGTGGATGTAAGCAATAATGTGAATTGGCAGATCATTCGCCTAACAAGCAGGCATTCCTGGTTTGAGTCCCACTGCAGCACAGTGCATTTTACATGGCAAAGCACGTTATAACCACTGTTGTTGCAGCAAAACCCACTAAATAACACATATTTATGAACTAGAGTACTGCAAGAAATGCACATGTGAAGTGTCAGTATCATAATGAATGAGGCACTACTAAGCAGGTTTAAGCACAAATCAGCAGTAGTAAGCATATGTAAGCACCGGTAAGCGGGCTTAAGCCCATTTGTGCGGCGGTAAGCAATGCCTACACTGGTTAAGCAAATCTGAAGCTAACACTCTGTAAGCAGATGTAACATCAGGTTAGCAGTGATTACCTCAATGCAAACCTGGTAAAAACTGACTAAACATGCCATACCCACTCTGTATCCAACAGCCCTTGTTCTGCCCAGCAGCAAAATAAATGGCCTCTGCTAGGCTCGATCACAGAATCCCACACACCAAAGGCAAAGTGATGTACCACTAAGCCATGTCCAATATACATAATTCTGATGTATTCAAAACATATCAACCAGCCCAGTCATTCAACAGTACAGAGAATGTATTCCAACATGTGAATGTATATGTGTGAGTAAATATAGTAATATCTAAACAGATACAACATAACAATAAATGTAGATATCTATATCTATATCTATATATATATATATATATATATATATATATATATATATATATATATACATATAGCCACACATCTGCAGATAGCAATGGTAGATTGACAAATACAAATATGCCCACATGCACCATTAATGGGGATGAGATGCCCCAAACAATATACATCATGTATGAAGAGGCATGCACCCCTCCACAGCCAAACACGTCCGCCCTGCAATGCACTAAACTGTTACAGATCACATAAGCAGGACCTGACATGACATGTGCACAACATGTAAACAGTACTACAACCCACCTGTATGATGTCAGGCCGGTATTGCTAACATATCATGCAGTACAGTGTGGCTCCCATAGGAAATGTAAAATGTGGACGCTATCAACATCCCCAGGATACATATTCACAGACACATATATGCAGTTACAGATATATATATATATATATATATACATATATATATATATATATATATATATATATATATATATATATATACATATATATATATATATAGAGAGAGAGAGAGATACATGTGACTACACAGACACATGCAGAGATATGTACAGTAGGATACATATGTAGAAGGTACACACAATATGGAATAGCCACTATGCCTACAGTTCACACCTGAACAACTGGACAGCGTTTGGGCCACCCATATAATTACAATTGTCACCTACAACATATACGCACAGAGAGATCATAGGAAAAACACCACACACAGATTTGCAGAAATGGAAAACCTTTATTTGTGTACTATTACAGTTCTACATGCCATGTCATACAGCTGTGCAGACACTGACATCCATATAAACAGAGTAATGCAACTGTGAAACTGTAATACTAAGACAGTAGTCTGGAAAGGTTCCCAACTGTCACTGTCAAGGCCAATGCCCTCACATTGTACAATAGTAAAGACAGACAGGGCCACAAGATACCAAACAATCAACAATATATAATACAGGTGTATAGTTCAGCTGCCTCCATCTACACTCTGTACAAATTCACTAGGCATTGCAGACTTCAGTTGGCCAAATGGGATGTAACTGTTACATAAGGCATAACGGACACCATCACAAGCACACTGACAAACAGAACATTCTTGTATGGCAGGAGGCAATAGGCCTGCATTAACCCAATATATGTGAGTAATGTAAATATAGGTGAAGTATACGGTACTGTACATGCAGATACCTTAAGGCATCTCATCCCTGATACCCTCACATTGTGTAACAGCCTAGGTCAGTTATAGTGCATCCCCCCCTAGACTCAATACTACAGTCCCATATACCACTGTTACATACACTGTCCTCTGGAGTGCATAAGGGCACACATGTATTGTTTTGGTGTAGCCCACACATATATGGCCCTAGCACCACTGTATGGGTTGGGGATACAACAGCAGTGGACTGATGGCAGCAATGGCAGTGTGATATACACACAGCCCACTACAGAACAGCCCCTGACAGCATGTCATATGTGCAAAGCTTGGTATGTAGGTGGAGAACAGAGGCTGGAACACAGGCCCATATGTGAGAAACTGTTACCATACACTAAGCAAGTTGCTGGTGTTACAGGATATTCTGCAACCTACCCTCAGCCAAGGAATTGAGGTTTGAAACATAAATGGATATAGCCATGTACTGATAGCACTCAACACACACACTGCCAGTGACATATCTGACACAGGACCTGTGTGGTGGACAGACAAAACATGATAGGTACACCACTAGCCACCAACAAGATAGGCCCACAATTGAGAGATATGCAGACAGACTGCATTCCAAGGTAAACTAGTATGTACACACACACACCTTGTAACACCAGTACTATACAAAATGTAACACAACTGTAGTTCTGGAACCTCCTACAAATATGTAGTTGTCTGTAACACTGATGCCCACACACAGGAAGGATGTCCATCACACAGGAAAGCTAAAGGGACCATGCCCATGATGTGGCAATTTATAGTAGCTGGTTGCCATAACAGTGGTAGAGGCCATCACATGATCATGTGCATCACCTACTAAAGCAAGACTGCAATCTACCGCAAACAGCTGAATCCAGTGACAGGATAGAGAATGCAAGCAGGAAAAAAAAAATGGGAATAAAGAACCCAAATAACATTTACAGCTGACAACGCACAGAGCTACACAGCTCCCAGGCAATATTACATACTTCCCACAACAAGTATGTGAAGTATATGTACAAGTATTAGAATGTGGTACCTTGTACATAGTACTGTGATAGATGATGTGGAATGCATCATATGTGCCAGTAGATATTGTTGTGATGATGGTCAACTGAACAACTGCTATGGACAATAGTGTCTGTCCCTGTGGGTAGATGGCCATAGCTGTTAAATGTGCAGGTCAGCACTTACAGATAGGATGTAAGTCATCATATTGTGTGTTGTATAATGGGGAATATGCATATGACATGGACAATAGCCACTGGTGGAAATAATGCCAGTATGATGGACATCTGGGAGCCACAGACCACCACTGGTAGGATACCCAGGTGAATCTGTAATGTAGCATGGCGGAATGTCATAGGTGTGTGATAGTGTTACCTGCAAACAGGTTCCACATATACCCCACCAATGTCAGGCCATGTCCATATGTGGCACCTGTCTGTGTTGTAGCAAGTCAGAAAAGTGCAGCTGTGCAGGGAGGTGTTGTGAGATTGTGAAGCTGATGTCTGAATGTACCCCACATACAGGTATGCATATGTGTACATATGTCACAGATTTCATATCTAAGGATAAATGTATATCAGCATGTATGCCCAGAAATATACATATACCCATGTGTAGATATACATATGTGCACATATATATGAAGTCACATATATCTACACACACATATAGATAAATACCGATAAGCAAATGTCTACATCTGTACAAATACACACCCAAACAGATATGTATGGAAAGACATGTCCCCTATATCACTACCACAGTGATGTGTGCTATGTGTGAGGCAGCAGCACACATAGCAATACAGACACATATCTACAGCTAACAGTGTGTACACCATGGACAGGTATGTCAGGTATGTCACATGTTAGTCTTGTCCTAGCACCATAATGCAATGAAGTATGCAATGGGAATATGAGGAAGTATGGCTGACACACACGTGGAGGTGGTCAGGACTGGTACATATAGAGGACAATCTACAGGGGTGGTATGTGACACATGTGGTGGGTAAACACTATGGATGGTGTGTGTGGGTTGTGATGTGGATGCCCCATAGTCCCTAATATGTGCACAATGGGAACAAGGCTCACACTAACTGCCACTCACAGCAGCAGTCCATGTCCTGAAGGTGCCAGGTCTGGTGGCTGAGCAGGAGGAGCATGTTGGCCTTGTAAATGTGTACTGGGTGCCTCAGACAGATGTAGCACATCCCTCATGTGTCTGTGGAACCTGGTATGGAACAGACCCTATACCTGAGCTCAGGGGACAGGGACATGGCGGTGTGTGCCCAATGGGGGTGGGCCAACATCCCCTGGGTGGTTCCACCTGATGGTATGGCTGTAACAGTATAAGAGGAGGCCCCAGGTTGGCACACATATGTGATGGGGCCAGGTATCCTGGTCAGATGGGTGTGGAGAGGTGGATCAGCTGGCCAATGGGACATATACATGTTATCGTGTCACTGTCATAGTACATATGTTGGTAGTAAGAGTCTACACAATCCCAGTACATGTCCAACAGCATGCATAGAACCCCCTATAACACAGACTGTCAGATGTGCAGCAATCTCAGAGCAGCCATACCACTGGCATATATGTAATCATAGTGGCCCTGACAATGGCATGTGAGTGAATAGTCTGTAACAGGCTGGCAATGTTAGTGTCCACACAGGGGACATGGCTACAATCACATAGCAGAAGGTGTGGTATACTACACAATCTGTCTAAATGGTAGTTAAGTTCTAGCCATACCTAATGAGTTGTGTGTATAGTCTGTTGAAGCTGATATGGTGGGGGGGGGGTTGACAGAGATGTGTATTATGAACTGTGGTAACCTTGACATATGAGTCCCTCAGGCCAGTTCCCATCCTCATGTTTTTCAGGCACGATGGCACACATCCGGCTGCCATCATATTCCACAAAGGAGAACAATGTAATAATAAACCACCTGGTACTGCACTACCAGGTCATCTTGGCAGGACACCATGAGAACAGCAGGAATGGACCACCCTGTGGAACAATTTCACCCACAGGGTCAATGATATTGGCCTGCATAACTGCAGTTATGAGCAGGTCCGGCATCATTGCAGTGACTTGCTTCACATTGCCCGTCAGCGTGCTGCCACAGTCCGAGGGGGTCACCTTGCCACGGGGGGGGGCATGCCATCCATTCCCCCATGACACGTGTGGAGGAGCTCCTGGCCAGCCTCATGGCACCTGCCTGTCCTGAACACCATCAACCACTGGACCCCTTCGTGGAGGTGGGTGTCACCCACACAACAGCCGAGGACCGTGCAGGTAAGGACACAGGGCACATCAGTAGACCACTGTTGTGCAGATATCTGCCTTGGTACATGTAGATCATGCATATCTGATATGTTATACAAATATTGTGTTGCTGCATTGTAGTGATAAACAGATGTCCCGATGTGATAGTATTTTGTGAATTTACAGTTGATGTATGGTAGTACTGCACCCAGCCTGTAGCAGTGCCACAGGTGTGGCCACTGACATTGCATCTCTCACCCACTTATGTAGGTAATTCTGGGGTAACAGCAAGGCCGCAGCCTGAAGCTGGTGAGTATGTCTTATGTAGATGCATGCCAACACACTGGACATGTAATGGTGATGTAATATTCCATGCACACTTCTAACACACATACCCTGAATGCAGCAGGGTTTCTAAGGATGGTAGGTATGGCTCTATCTGCATATAATCAAGTCCAGGACCTGGGGCAGCCATAACCCTACCCACACTGCAATAGTGATGGCATTGTGTGAAAACCATGGGTTGTGCACATGAGTGGACCTTACAATCATGCAGAATAGGAGGACATGTGTAGGGTAGGCTGAGCATACACTGGCAATTACGGAAGGCCCACACTGGTATACCCATGCCGTAATCAGTGACTGCTATAGTACACACAAGAGGTGTGATAAACCGTCATGATAAGGGTGTGCACATACATCCCCACATGGTGTGTATGCATTGTGGTCAGCAGTTGCACACCTAATACAATCTGTAGACACTGCATGTGAATGTACAGGACATATGTTACATACCAGGTGTGTGTACAGCTAAGATCTGCAGTGTTGTGGTCCCATACCAGATCACGGATGTGTGTGTAAGAGCAATAGAGGTGTGTACTCCCCCCATAATCATGGTATTCTCTGATGGTTGTCATTGTAAGCATTTTGCAGTGACCATACATGGTCTGTTGATGTTGACAGCTGTAAATCTGGCATCTGGGATTCACCAATGACAACAGTCCACATATCATCACAGGTATGTGTTGCTGAAACACATAGGGGCTGGGAGAGGTACAGCTGGCATAACTGACACAGTACTACACATTCTGCAATGGGTTGGACACCTGTGAGTTGTGGTGCAGAGTACATGGCAGGGTGCAGAACAAGTGCACAGCAATAATGTGTACATGGGTGCAGAGGTATCCAGGGGAAGGGGCATCACCTAGTCACAGCACATGCATCATACACATGTATACCACTGCTAGTATGGTGTGAGTATAGCTGAACTGCATGCTGTTCTGTGCCATATGTTCTGCATGTTGACAGATGGGTAATTGGAGGATTGTGTGTATGATCATTGTGCAACCTCACCTGTATATATATGTGTGTGTGTGTGTGTGTGTGTGTGTGTGTGTGTGTGTGTGTGTGTGTGTGTGTATGTGTGCATCCTGGTGGTCAGTTAGTTTGCCTGCAAAGTTACTCTGACAAAGTGGTGGGAGGTAGATGCATGTATGATGCATGTGTGCATGTATGTGTTTGTGTGTGTGGCCATGTATGCACATGTGATTGTGGAGTGTTCATATGGCCATATCCTCCTTTGGAACCATGCAGTACATGGACATTGAGTGCCATATTGCACACCAGGAATACCTGGCATGTACTCCCAGGACCGCAAATGGTATAATATGGCCTGTAGCTTGGATCAGGCATCCTCTGGTGCACACTTAGTATTGCTTGCAGCAGAGAGGTCACCTACAGCCCACGTATGCAGCTCTACAGATGCATTGGGGAAGTAATAGTCAACACCAGGGAGTGCATCCACAAATTACAGCTGAAACCTGATGGCCCGATGGAGCAGCATATCTGGCACGTACTGAGCATTACATACACATGTCACACCAGTAGAAGCTATTATGGCTACAACATAGTAGTCCACACATATAGGGGCCATGCACATCATTCCAGCCATACAGAGGGTGCATACCGAAGGACAGCATTGAGGCCATGTTACACCACTACACACAGATCAGGCAGGTAATGTAGCAACAGGCCTTGTATTGTGGCCGCTTGTGTGGGCATTTAGAGGACTGTGATGTTAATGAGTGGTAGCAATGTGTGTATGGTAACAGGTGTGATGCAGGATGGGGTAACACATGAACATATATGTGGGGCTGTCTGTAAAGGCATGGACAGGTAGGTAGTACAGAGATGCGTGTGTGTGTGTGTGTGTGTGTGTGTGTGTGTGTGTGTGTGTGTGTACTGTTAAGCAATGCTGTACATGTTTTAAAGTGTGGTTATTGTTTTTCCCCACAGGTGGCGAGGTGGGTCAGGGTCCCTCCTGCACCCAATCTGAAGTAGGTGTTCATACAGACACCGATGATGATGATGATGATGATGATAATGGTAAGGCACAGGTGGGGTTGTCAGGGGCCGACACTGTACCAACATTTGACATCCCCCTTTTAGCCACCCCACCCCCATACACAGTTACAGTGCCTATACACACTGCAGCATCAGTGGTCATAGCAGAAGAATAGCTGGTGTTCAGTGGCAGTGCACTGGAAAGTGTGGTAACAATGCCTACTGTGTCCAGTTGCAGCAGGCATAGCCAGATGTGTGGCAGGCTGCCACATAAACGGATGTCCCAGGGTGCTCATGGTAGGGCCGCTGGACATCATGCCCCTGGCATTGTCAACATAGCTGCAACCAGCAGATGCATGTTCCAAGCTGTAATGGTGGTGCAGGCATGTATTGAGTGTTAAACCATACAGGGCCTTAGGCTGCAGAGGGCTGCACTTGCTAGTGTAGGTGACAACCTTGTGAAGTGGTGGCTGCCATCCTTGCTTCTAACGGGCAAGCAGATAGATGGCATGATGAGCTGATGGCCCTCATCAGCCATGGTTTGTCCATGTTTCAACATGTTGTGGGAATATGGTGATGCCTGAGTGGATGTGTCCCAGAAACACCAACAGCTAGCACTCAGCTTGGGTGTGCTAGGACACCAAGGGGCTCTTGTAGTGGCATTAGCAGCCCCAGCAGTGCCAAGGGGTGTACTTTCCGCACCAAACCACAGCAGGCCATGTGCACGTGGTCCTGGCCAGTCCCAGGAGGGATGTGGTACCAGCAGACAAATGTCATCAGCAGGTGAGAGTATCACTTCAACGCCTGCACCTACACGTGCACATGGAACCCCTAGCAGGCACAGTCCACATGACCGTGGTTGGAGGCAGTGAACTGCAGACCCTGCCAGGTATAGTCTGCAGCTGTCCTCAAACACCTGTGTAGGGCAGCCACAAGACAGAACTGTGTGCATGCATACCCACACACTATGCAAATACACCTAGGGCACCTCATACCTACACATACCACATCACCTCAGCCAGCTCCCCAGAATACACCCCTTATCCACACACATGGTGTCAAATGTATGGCCCACCCTTGACCTCTGGCAGACCAACACCACATGCTATGCATATGATGATACCTATGCCCCAGCCCTGTCATCCATACCATCAGTACAGGGACAGGCTGATATGGTTCTGATGCACAGGGTGACTGTACACCAGCGTACCACAGTCCTGCAGTGTCACATGTTGTAGAGTGTAGAGTGTGAGGCATAATTGGCAGGTTATGTAGTCATCCACCAATGATGCCTTCTAGCTGTTAGTAACACTGCTTGGTTGTGTTCTCTAAACTGATATGCAGGTGTATTGTTGGTGTACATGTGTCTGCACGAGGATGCCCTGTGCATATGATGATACCTGTGCCCCATCCCTGTCATCCATACCATCGATACAGGGACAGACTGATATGGTTCTGATGCACAGGGTGACTGTACACCACTGTACCACAGTCCTGCAGTGTAACATGTTGAAGGGTGTAGAGTGTGAGGCATAATTGGTAGGTAGTTGAGCCAGCCAGCAATGATGCCTTCTAGCTGTTAGTAACACTGCTTGGTTGTGGTTTCTAAACTGATATGCAAGTGTGTTGTAGATGTACATGTGTCAGCACAAGGCTGGTCTGCAGTCATATTGTACAACGGGGTATGTCGCTGTGCTGACACCATGGCAGTGACATATTTGGGGTACAGTCTAACACATTTCACAGGATACTATATCGGGTATTGCCTGTGCCACATGGACAGGTGGCCCGCTGAGGCGTGTATACCCTGCAATCTGAGGTAGACCCAACCACACTGTTACTTGCCAACACTGGGACTAGACCCCTACCTAGCAATGTCAAGATATTGATGTGTGTGGCCTACATTGCACAAACACTGCCTTAACCACTCTGTATCCAACAGACCTTGTTCTGGCCAGCAACAAAATGAGCAGCCCTTGCAGGTCATGAATTCAGGGCCCTTTACACTGAAGTCACAACACATGACCACTACGCCATGACCACTGTGGGGACAGCTGTTGTGTTACCAATATAGCTGTCATTACCCAAATTGAGTGGTATTGAACACTTGCCTTTATGTCCTAGATTGTGTAGTCCTTGTCATTAATATGACTGTTGCATCACATATGTTGTTTTATCATAATGTACACATAGCAGATACATACGGTGGGATAAATGTGGGAGGATATATGCAACCATGACGTTTACTCAAGACAGGTATATGGTTGTATACATAAGGGGTTTTAGATGTATACATGTACATACACAAGTATACACATACATATGTCTGTATACACATCTGTATAATGCTACATATATATGGCCATGTGTATACCTCTTTGTATGTACATATGTGTATATATCTATACATATATGTATCTATATATATGTGTATATATAGGTATACATATATGTACATATAGATATATGTGTATATATCTATATGTACATATAGATATATGTGTATATAGCTATATATGTATGCACATCCTATATATACAGATATGCCTAGTTATGTTAGTACATATATATATATATATATATATATATATATATATATGTGCATACATATCTATACTGATATACCTACTACTGTCAATATATCTGTAGATAGCCATATGTTTATGTGCATATGTATCACTACCTGTATATGTGTAGACATATATTGCTCTGTATATGTATATATCTGGATGTGTATATGTATATCTATGTGCATATGCATACCCATCTATATATGTTGATATGTATATGTGTAATTATATATATATATATATATATATATATATATATATATATATATATATATCTGGATGATTATATGTACAGATGTTCTCACCATATGTCCTGGAAACAGAGTGTAGACCTACCCCAGCCACTATAGTCCCAACGTCGTAGTGCAAGTGGATGTCAGGTATGTATAGCAGGTATATTGGTAGACTATTGCTATTGGAATTGGGATTGTCTTCACAGACATGGTGTGTGTGGGAGGTCACAATGCTTTCCACATGTGTGCCATTGGCTACTGACAGACATTCTAAGGACATCCTGGTAAAGCACCACTGCTAGCATGTAATGCCCCTGTGGACTGCAGCACAAATATTGGGCAATATATGTGGACATTCCGAAACACTCTTTACAGTCCAGAGGTATATGCAGAAACCCTTAGTGCTAAACATGTGTACCATGCATGACAATATGGATGTTAGCAGCCATGTAGATGGGTATAACACATAATGACTGGTATACATATGCCACCATAGGTTATGCATTCACACACCCCTGTCTGGCCTGACACATAATAACTGCTGGTACAAGGGTACCATGGCCACATGCTACCAATTAGATAGTGACATACATCTGTACAGCATCCCACTGCTCTGTCTGACATACATGACATTTAAGGGAGACCTGGCAGCAGTACATCCGGCAAGTATCTCCACATGACATCTCACTGGATAAGTACACTAATCTGCTAGACATCTAACAATGCACTGTGCAGGCTACAGGCAGACTGGCTCAACATTTGCCAAAATCTCCTATGGGGGAATGCACATGTACCTGCATATATAGCAGGCTCTGCAAGCATGTCACTCCACAGGGTAAGATACACCTGTGTGAAGGTGCATAACCACATCCACTTTGAATACAGCCACATCCACATATGGTAAGCTAGCATAATATTACAGTATATGGACTATATGTTCAATATCATCCTCATATGTGACACTCACAGACTAACCCTACATATACTGAGCTGCTACATGGTGTGGTCTGCTGTCTGTCTGTGGTATGGCATATGTGTGTATATGGCCCTACAAACATGTAAACCAATACGGTAACAAACAGTGGAGCAGCATGTAACATCAGATAGGATGGGGCCTATAGCAATGAAATTTACCACAGTCTGTTCACAGGCTAAAGGACATGGTCACAATACACACACTGTTGACATTCACCATAGTTACACAGACCTCAGTACTGTACAAATGACCATGGAATGTTTTGGTAATGTCGTCAAATATTACTCGTACTGTACATAACATATGTAGCAGTCTGATATCTCCCTGGCTTGCTATCAGATATGATGACACCAATGATGGTGTACAGCACATATGCACCTCTTAATGCACAACATATGTACAAAGGTTGACCGAGTTGTGGCTGGAAGCATATACACAGGACCAATATTGACATGTTGCTGTGCTAACCTCATACATGTACTGTCATAACAAGGTTTGTTGCAACTTGTGTCCTATGAGGGATATGAAGTCAGTAACTCTCATGGCTTTCACCATCTACAGACTGCAATCATCACAAAACCTCCTGCAGTTCACAGATGCGTGCTCTGTGGGCATCACATGACACCAAGGGCACAATACACTGCCCAGTCTGCAGACGACCCTGCAGATGCAGATTCCTCATAAACATAGTACTGACATGGCAGGTATTACAACATGTAGGACAGCCATACTCACACACACACACACACCATTAAACCAACATTACACCACATGCAGTATAGCAGTACTTACAGTCTGTAGTCAGGTCAAGCACATCTCCCTCCTGTGTGTTGCCCTGTTTCCACAGTGTAAGTTGTTAGAGGTAAATCTCCAATCCATCTTACATGCTGTTCGCCAAACCACAGATCTAGTTCCTGCCCACAGTGGATATAAAGGGCCAACACCGAAATAATCTTCCTAGATATTGTAGTGTGTTTCTATGCAGTTGGCTATGGGAACATTACCACAGCTGTTCCACATGCACTCAGCTAGAGGACAGCAATTGTTGCAGATGCCATCAGCTGATCATGACCATTACTTACAAAACACAAGCTGCTGCCTGGCAAAGCAGGTGCACATCCCACATCCACCAGAGTGGGTGTGGGTGGGACAGGCAGAGACAAAGTATGTCAGGCAAGGTGTGGGTGAGTAAAACCTAAGCATGTTTGTGTCACACACCTACCAGTATTGGGTTTCAAACACCTGACTGACTATGCATAGCTATCACATGTGTATGCAGTTATTGCATGCACCACATAGCTTACATGTTGGTGAGCTGTCCAGACATGCATGTGCTGGTGAGTGACATCTGCAACACTGTTGTGATACAGTAGGTGTAGCACACGAGCCTGTCTACTTGAACAGGTGTCAGTGTGAACACAGCCACACTCTGTACCGGACTCATAGACATTGCCACACTTGGCAGGGTAACGAATACACTTCCTAACCAGTTACCTTGCCATGATACAGTATTGCATAGGTATCAATTGGCCCACAGGGGTTATCCAGGGGTTCTATGTTCAAAGGGTATGTGATGGTGTCTGACATTAGAGAGCATGCTTCAGTATGCCAATGGGGGGGTGGCACTGGGTGTGAATATGGCTGGAAGCATCATAAACCACACACACACAGACACAGGGTGCTTGTACTGGCATGCATGTGTGCATTGTTTCATGGGTTTGCAGTGGTTAACAGTACCAGATGGTTGTACAAGGCTAGGTGAGGGGTATACCTTGGCATCAGGCAACATGAGAATGATGTGCATTATGGCTAAGGGGTGTAGTGTCCAGAATGGACCACACAAGTGGGTATAGTATTCACCATCCAGTCACCTTGATTACTATCGTGCGTGGCCAGTGCTGTGCAATGCTTGGCATGTATGTGTTCTATTCGCCATGACATGGATGGTGTTTGGGATGTGCACACGTCCCACATTCATGTACAGTGGCATGTGGAAGTGTGCCTGGTTGGTCTGGCCCATTTTGTGTACACAGAATGTTATCATCAGATGTGGCAGTCCCGCCCTCATGTGGTAGGGCTAGGTAATGGACAGCAGTTTGACCCTGAACCTATATTGATAGTATGTTACAGGTATTCCCTGGTGTCAGTGGCATCTGTCCATACAGGGCATGTGTGTAAGGCATGGTATGTCCTTTGTGGATCACATTTGATGGAACCACAGTTGTTTCAGGCATCCAGTGGGAAACATACTGAAGGTGCACTGCAATTATGTGCCTATTGTACTGATGGACAGGGTGCCATGGCCTCTGTAGGCCACTGCATTCACACCATAGTTACTATCAGTCGCCAATACGCAGTGTACTACACACATCTTGGCTGTTGCCTCGCCGTGTGTGTGTGTGTGTGTGTGTGTGTGTGTGTGTGTGTGTGTGTGTGTGTGTGTGTGTGTGTGTGTGTGAGACATGGGTTGAGAATGTGCTCTGGGTAATACTGGGGTTGCTAACTGTGATTACCTGGCCTTGATGTCACATGTATGGGTATGGATATGCACCCCAGCCTCTTGGCTATTTCACAGCTGTTTTCCCTGTACAATGGACATTGTGATATGAACTAGGAACACCATATAATAAAACTGCAAAACCCATTACACTGTGGGCCCAGGTGTCACACACACTCACCCTCCTCCACACAGAATACAAGGTACAGACACACATGCACACACCCCTTATGTCCGGGAGTAGAACTCCTACCTAACTAGTTTTTTATACTACAGCACTACGCAGTTATAGTAGGCACCACAGTGATTACTGCAGTACTCCTTCCTCAAAGGTGTATATCACATTGGCTGACATCAGCAGGATTGCTAAAGTAGGGCATTTAACATGTACTGAGTGTGACTAGCCTAAAACCATTGCTCCCTACACAGACAGTGCAGCACACACAAAACATCCAGAACTGCCATGGGTAGAGAACCCTACCAGAGTTCTGAATCACACTACAGCAGTATGCAGTTATGGCATGCACTACAGAGATTACTGGGCTGCAACCTTCCCAGAGGTGTATTTCAGGGTGGATGACATCAGCAGCCTTACCAATGTAGAGCATTTAAATTGTAGGGGGTGTGCCTACCCTAAAAAGCATTACTTTCTACACAGACAGACAGACACACACACAGACACACACACACACACACACACACACACAGTTGCCAAGGCTGGGGTTAGAATTCCTGCTTAACTAATTTATCACACTATAGCAGTACACAGTTACAGCACACACCATGGAGATTACTGGCTTATCATTTCCCCAAAGGTGTATTTCACAGTTGATAACAATGGCACACTTGTCAAAGCGGACCATTGGATATTGTACTATTGTGTCTGTGAATGGACTCAAAAGCATTGTTCCCTACACTGACAAAGGAACACACCTACATCCAAGTCTAGGAACAGAACACCTACCTACGTAGCTTATCACACTACAGCAGGACACAGTTACAAGACATGCTACAGAGATTACTGGGCTAAATGCTTCCCAGAGGTGTATTACTAGGTAGATGACATCAGCTGCCTTGCAAAGGTTGAGCATTTGGATTGTGGGGAGTGTGGCTAGCCTAAAAAGCAATGTGTTCTATGCAGACAGTTGCCATGTGTGGGAACAGAACTCCTACGTAACTAGTGTATCACACGATAGCAGGATGCAGTTACAGGATGCACTATGGAGATGTATTACTAGGTGGATGACATCAGCTGCCTTGAAAAAGTTGAGCATTTGGATTGTGGGGAGTGGGGCTAGCCTAAAAGCTTTGTTCTTTACACAGACAAACACACTCACCATCTGTGGGAATAGAACACCTACCTAGCTACTTTATCACATGACAGCAGTATGCAGTTACAGGGCAAGCTATAGAGATTACTGGCCTACAATCTCCTCAGAAGTGTATTTCTAGGTGGATAACATCAGTAGCCTTGCCTAAGTTGTGCATTAAAATTGCTGGGAGTGTGACTACCCTAAAAAGCATTGCTCTCTACAGCGTCAGACAGACATGCACACAAACACACAGTTGCCAAGTCTGGGTGTCAAACTCTTACCTAGTTTGCTTATCACACTACAGCACTGCACAGTTACGGGAAGTGCCACTGAGATTACTAGGCCACATATCTCCCAAAGGTGTATTTCACATTGGATGACCTCAGCAGGCTTGTCATAGTAGGGCTATGGGGAGGGCAGTTTGTGTGCATGGGCCATTACCCATTCAGCTAGGTGTTGACATGCCACATGCGGGCACACACAGGGTCATATTTCACAGGTACGTCTATGCAGTTGCTAGATGACTACTTCCTTGTACAGTCCTGTTGCACAGCTGGCACATGCACCACAAAGTCTGCAGTGCTGACAGATACTGGTGGCTAGTATTTGCAGTGAGTGACATCTGCACCTCATGTATTTTGGGCCCTTTGGCTGTGTGCTGGGTGGGACAGGCCTGGATGGCTCTTTGTCACAGTCACCCTCTTCCACACATCTATGTCTGTCTACCTTTGGCTTATTATAGTGTGTTGTCCTTACATATATGTCTGTATTCCTATCCACTGTGTGTGCAAGGCATGAGTGGTGCTACTGACATATGCACTAACAACTGCGACTGCCAGATATGTCTGGTCCACTGGTGTTTGCAGACATAGCCTTCATGTGTTTAAGTATGTGAGCATGCCCAGTGTGACCTTTCAGTATGTTGTTGACTTAACATTGCCTTCATTTCTCTAAGTATATGAGCATGCCCAGTATGGCCATCTGTATTGCATGTGTGGGTCAAGTCCAGGTAGTTTGTACTGCAATGCTGATGTTTGTGTTGTACACTGACAGATAGCATGCTGTCTCTGCAGGGTTTCTATCAATCATTTGGCATTGACTATTACTATATTTCTGCATAGCAGGGGGGGCACACCTGACTATTTCTACATTTCTATACAGGATTGGGGAGTGGGCACAACTGACTGCTACTATATGTCTACGTAGGAGGGGCAGGCACACCTGACACTTGTACACATCTGCTAGGACTGTACTGGTATGTTGGGTACTCCATTTCAGTCTGTAGTCTTACCTATCGTGCTGGCTAGAAGCATATGAGTATACGACAGATCTTAGCTTATAAGTACCTACATATTAGTGTCTGACTTCCTAGCCTTCACAACTGACATCCCACTGCCTGGCCTGCTATAGTCAGTCTGTGTAGGCCTGGGGAGGCATTGCCCATAGGCCTCATTCACAGGTCATAGCACAGCATTTGTTTGTGTTTGTCTATACCTGTCCTGCTGGCTGTGACTGTTATTGGGTATCTGACCCCCCCCAACTGGCATGTGTGAGTCACTTACCTTGTGGGAGTCACAGAATTGAGGGTGGTGCTACAGGGCTGCCTATGTCGGATGCACATAGTACACTCCATACACATGGTTAGGCACAGATAGTGTAATGGTTGGCATCCCTTTTACTGTATGTGAGAGTCAGAGAGAGGTGTTATTCCCTGGGTCCCTCCCATGTCAGTGTATGTGCTATGCGTTGCCTCTTTGCCAAGACCAGGGCATACTGGGCAATCCTCCTTCTGCCTACTGGGGCAGGCTTAGATTGTTCCTCCTCTGAGTCACTCTGTGCCTATACAGGCCTTGGCAATGGTGGAGGGCTGTGTGGCCCTGCCCAGTGCTATTCCTGCTGCAGCTGTTTCCGCAGGATCATATTGTGTAGCATGGCACATACAAGGACAATTTGGGTACATGTAGCTGGTGAGTACTGCAAGACTCCACCGGATGTGTCCAGGCACAAGAACCATGACTTGAGCATCCCAAACACACTCTCCATTATGATTCGTGTTTGTGCATCTGCCTCATTATGGAGTTCTTGTTTGGGTGTGTGTGCATTTCTGATGGGTGTCATCAGCCATGGCTCCAGTGCGTATCCAGCATCCCCCACAAGGTGACCATGTGGGATATCCCCACTGGCAAATCTCTGGTACAGCTGCATCAGATGCCAGATGAGGTAATTGTGATAGCTTCCAGGGCAGCCAGCACACACATTCATTATTATGCCCTGGACATCGCACACTACCTGGCAGTGGATGGAGGGGAAGCCCTTGTGTTTGATGTAGAGCCTACCCCGCTCACCGGGTTGTGCTTTGATGCATATGTGCGTGCAGTCTATTGCACCCACTACCTCAGGGTATTCTGCTATTTGGTGGAACAGTTGCATATTGCTGGCCAGTGCTTTACGGGTATTGGGGAAATATACATGCTCACCGACATGTGCTGATATGGCATCCAGGAACTGGTGGAGTACCCTGAATGCTGATGCCTGTGAGATCCCTATCATATCCCCAGTTGGCCTTTGGAGAGTACCTGTAGCTAGTATTCTTAGGCCTACTCATACCTTGGTATATACTGGGATGGGTTCACCTCTGTTAGTTCTGTGTGTGAGGGGTGGCCGGCACAGCTCAACAATTTGCTGTAGGAGGTCCCTGTCCAACCTATAGTGCTCCACTATCTCCAGCTCATGTAGCCCTTGGTAGGTTACCCTGGGTCTGTATACTCTTCTCTGTATCCTCACTGTGGGTTGCTCAGCAGCATTCACATCCTCACCACCTTCAGCCTCTTCCACAAGTTGTTGTATGTTTGCTATTGCAGCCCCTAACATTTTGCAGTTGTGAGTGTTAAAAGTTTGAGAAATTAAAACAAAAACAACTGGCAACTTCACTGAAGACTGAATCCAAAAAGGTTAATGAAGCTTTTTTGTCCAAATACTTCTTTGAACTTCTTTGGATGAAAAGCGCTTCATTAAACTTTGTGGATTCAGTCTTCAGTGAAGTTGCCAGTTGTTTTTGTTTTAATTTCTGAGTTTTTTGTATCTTGGATTTTGGAGTTTTTAAGTGTTAAAAGTTCCCCGCTTGTTTACACCGGTGGTGTAAAGTGTTGGAAAAACCAGAGGGGTAGGTGTCTGCATAGTTTATAGTAGTGTTCTGGGCTGGGCTGGTTTTCTGCCTGTGTAATTAGCTGATTCTGATACATTTCATCTGCCAGCTAAGCTAGTACTAATAAACCAGGGAAAGAAATCCAACAAACTAATAAAACACAAAAACCAAGTCAGCAGCACCAAGACCCACCACAGGAAGTATTAGGAATCCAAAAATATAGGATAAAACAATTTATTGAAGTGCTTTTCATTGCTTGTAATGTGGCAACTTCTTTAGAAAAGATACAGGGCTGGATTCATGAAGGCTTGCACGGAGTCTAAGAGTAGTGTAAGACTCCATGCAGCCTTCGCGATCCAGGAACAGCCCAAAGTCCGTGTAAGAGAGAAGCTAAAATGGCTCTTACACGGAGTGGGTGTGGATAAGCTAATCACCTCACTTGCAGCCGAATAGCATGCAAATGAGGATGATTAGCGATCCAGGAAGCCCAGAACAGCCCGTGTAAGAGCCGTTTTAGCTGCAGAAATGTACTCAGTTGACAACTGAGTACGTTTCTGCAAAACTCTAATGGAGCCATGTCAGCTCCAAATAAAGGGTGCATATGTGTCAGGCAGCATGCCAATGGCCAAATATGTGGCCATTGGCAAGATAACCTGATGCAAATATCTTAAAAATATAATTTTTTTTCAGCGATCGCCGATGTTTAAACCCAGCGCAGCCCCGCGCAAACGGGCTGCGCTGTATAAAACATAAAAACGAAGGTTATAAACCCACAAATGTGGGTTTTATGTAATACATGGAATGTCAATGCAGGAATCAGCAGACCAAAACCAACATGGCTACCGTGTAGTGGTTGCTAAGGGGGGAAGCTGAGTCTAAGAAATGTAACTAAGCATTAGTGGGCAATCTGATGCAAATGGGTGTTAGGATACTGAATTCCACTGTCACATAGCAATTGATCACAGTCTGAGTAGTGTAAGAGTTACAGAAGGGGGGGGGGAACAGAGTAGGAGATAGGTGACATCACAGGGGGGAATGGTAGAAAGAAATGCAGTTCATTGGAGGTCAGAGTTACATGACAGATGTCAGACAGATATCATGGAAAGAGGTGTGCCACTAAATAAGCATGAGAAAGTCAAGAAATGGAAGGTGTACACTGTTGCCTACACCAAAGTTTCTTGCTGGGCATGCATGCGCACGTGTGTGTGCCATGAAGCACGAGTAAGGCAGTGTGCGCGCGTGTAAGGCAGACTGAGCATGTGGGAGCGTGTTGGGGGATGTTTAACACTGTTTGCACAGGTGTGCATGTGTTTTAACCCGAATAAGCAGATTCTGAACCGTGTAAGCATGTGTGCGCACGTGTAAGCCACTGTGAGTGTGTTTCTGCTGGTCTGCACATGGCTCCTCCCTGAGGAAACAGAGAGGAAAAAGGAAGCAACAGATTTAGTAGGAAGCTAGCAGGGAATACTGCTGGAGCTAGCAGGTGAAAACAATTAGAAGCAGGCAAATACACAGGCAGAATAGTAGCCCAGCCCAGCACTTAAAACTCTGCAAACAGCAGTGCAGGATGTTTCTCTCAAGAGACACTGCAAGACAGGAGTTAAGTTATTAGAAGTGAAAACTGAAAAAGCTAAACTCAGAGCAGAAATATTAGGGGCTGCCATAGCTGTCATAATGAGACATAGGCGACTTGCTGAGGGTGGTGACAATGCAGATGGTGCCAGACAACCCACAGTGAGGAGACGGAGAAGAGTGTACAAGCCCAGGGTCACCTACCACGGGTTACATGAGCTGGAGATAGTAGAGTGCTATAGAGTGGACAGAGACCTCCTGCAGCAAACAGTGGAGCTGTGCAGGCCATGCCTCACACACAGAACCAACAGAGGGGAATCCATCCCAGTGGAAACCAAGGTATGTGTTGGCCTACGAATACTAGCAACAGGTACCTTCCAGAGACCAACTGGTGATATGATGGGGATATCACAGGCATCAGCCTCCAGGGTACTGCAACAGTTCCTGGATGCCATGTCAGCACATGTTGGTGATCATGTATATTTCCCCAATGCCCGTGAGGTATTGGCCAGCAATATGCGTCTCTTCCAGCAAATAGTGGAATACCCTGAGGTAGTGGGTGCAATAGACTGCACGCACATACGCATCAAAGCACCAGCTGGTGAGCGGGGTAGGGCATACATCAACCGCAAGGGCTTCCCCTCCATCAACTGCCAGGTCATGTGTGATGCCCAGGGCAGAATAATGAATGTGTGTGCTGGCTGTCCTGGGAGCTACCATGATTCCCACATCTGGCATTTGCCACAGCTGTACCAGACATTTGCCAGTGGGGACATCCCGCAAGGACACCTAGTGGGGGATGCAGGTTATGCACTGGAGCCGTGGCTGATGACACCCATCAGAAACGCACACACACCTGAACAGGAACGCCATAATGAGGCACACGCACAAACACGTAATGTAATAGAGCGTGTGTTTGGGCTGCTCAAGTCACGGTTCCAGTGTCTGGACACATCTGGTGGAGCCTTGCAGTACACACCAACTACATGTACCCAAATTGTCATGGTATGTGCTATGCTACATAATATGATCTTGCGAAAACAGCTGCAGCAGGACCAGCATAGGGCTGGGCCAAACAGCCCCCCACCATTGCCAAGACCATCACAGGCAGAGCGTGACTCGGAGGAGGAACAACCTGAGCCTGCCCCAGTAGGCAGAAGGAGGCGTGCCCAGTATGCCCTGACCTTGGCAAAGAGGCAACGCATAGCACATACACTGGCTCAGTAGGAACCCTGGGAATGATACCCCCTCTGACTCACCCAAATAATAACATGGATGCCTACAATGACATGACCTGCTCACAAACATGTACAGGGAAGTGTAAAATGTGCATCCGACAGAGGCAGCCCTGCAGCACCAACTGAGGCATGAATGCCATGTGTTAAGTAATGTAACACCATGTCCTGTATGCACACCTGAGGACCCTGACTAACATCCTACCCTCACCAAGCATCATGCCACAATATGACAATGAAATGATCAAGTGCAATAATTGACTGAAGTATCGCAGTTAGTCAAAGGGGATCCAATGTGTGCCAGTCTGGGATGACATGCTGAGCATGACATGATGCTCCACCTGCTAGGACTGGCATGGACCTATCAGTTAAGGCCATATGGATACTGGCAAAGACTGTTGTTACCCACAGTGTGCCCTAAATAGGTAAGGCTCAAAACTCAAACCTATCTCCATAGGTATCAGAAGGGATAAGAATAAGATAAGGGATAAGTCGAAACAGCAAGATGCATGCAGTCTAAACTCACCCATTATGGAGAATGTTGATATCTGCGCTGTAACAGAAAACTGAGTCAAGGCTCACAACAGCACCCTAACACTACCAGGTTACACCTCATACTGTGCTGTACAGCCTCAAAACATGGAACAAGCTACAAAAGGAGGGTGACTAGCAAGAATTGTCAAGGATAACCACACCCCCATGTTGGTACCACAACAAAAAGCAGCATGGACCAGACATGGTCAAGTAACAGTGGCTAAAACTGCCCCCCAGTTTATAGCCTGCTACAGACTACTGTCCCAACACCAGGAACTGCACCTGGCCTATGTTGGAATACATGAATATATCAAGTCCTCCAAACCACATTATATTGGGTGACTGAAAATACCCAGACATAGACTGGGATCATTATACTAGCTCCAACAGTGTAGGACAAAAGTTCATAGAATCCATAAACCAAAAGGCCCAGGAACAATGTACAACTTGCACAAGAGGGGTAAGCATACTGGATGTGATAATCAGCAACATGGGTACTGGATGGCAAGACGAGAAGTGTATTGTTCACTGGTAAATCCAGACCATAGAGTAATCACACTGGATATAGAAATCCTGACCACAGTCCCTGGCCAGAAAACCACAGTGGAAAACATGTGTAAAGCAATATTTGCACTCCTCCAAACTGATGTGGAATCCATTAAAGGTCCTGTGCAGGTGCAAAATATGGGCCACACCTCAGAACCTGTAATACAGCCATTCCATGAACACTGCCAGGAATGCTTGGATTATGCAATCCTAAATTAAAACAAGACACAATGCCATACACGCAGGCATCTGGCATGGTGGACACCAGCCATAACCAAACCATGCAAGAGAATGAGGAAGCTACCACATGATAGAGCAAACATAAACAATGAAGTAATCACTGATCAGTAGTATGGCAATAAAATCTGTCCACACATACAATCCACTAAGGCCAGCCACAACAAGTTGAATCTGTGAATCCTGAGGCAATGTTACACCTGCCCCAAGTACACAGACAACCCCAAACTCCACCCAAGAAATACAAATATATGTGAGAGATGCAACCATCTATCCAAACTGGAGGCTGAGCTCCAACTCAGTACTCCCAAAACTAGTCAGGAGGAGAAGGTAACCACACACACCACAAACACAGTCCCACATAGACCTATCACAACTGCAAACCAAACACATAAACACAGAAAAACATTCCCCGGAGGCACAAATTACAAACACAGCACACCAACAGAGGCCTCTAAAGCAGACACCCAATCAAACAACCTCCAAACATAGCACATGCAACACATAGTACACAAAGCTGGTGTGCCAAACAGTCACAGGCCAGAAGGAGAAACAACATGCCTGATACAGTTGTAATAGGTGACTCCATAATCAGACACACTGATATCCCGCACACCAGACTGAACAAGGGAAAGGGTACAGTAAGCTTCCTGTAGGCTGCCACAATACGCCACATAACAGAAGTATGCAGGTCACTCCAAAGCAAGTAGAAATATGATGCATTCATAGTCCATGCTGGTGTGAATGACCTGAGATGTACCTCCCTAGACTACATGAAAAGAGACATAGATGAGCTCTCTGATTATGTAGTCCAGGCCGGTATGACACTCACCGTTTGCAGCATCCTACCCTTACCAAGAATAATGCCACAGTGAAAACACAGAATGATCAGTCATAGCAAGTGGCACACTTACTGGTGTCATTCCAAGGGGATCCAATGTCGGTCTGCTTGGGATGTCATGCTTGACAAGCCACGCAGCTGTTCTTGGGATGGCTTACACCTGTTACCCCTGGGCGTCTGGATATTGGATAAGGCCTTTGCCACCTCCATAGAGCCTTTTGTAGGCAAGGCTGAAAAGACTGACCCACCACCCTAGAAAACATAAGTGGAAAGAAACATAAGGGTAATGCTGACCAATGCCAGATGTGTAAACCCCAATATGCATGCTCCCAAGGCCATCCCCAGTATGGAGAACATTGATGTCTATGCAGTGACAGAAACCTGCTGCAAGCCTCCTGACAGCACACCAGCACTACCAGGTTATACCACATATCATGTGTCATGGCCCCAAAACCTGGAACAAAACAAAAGGAGGGTGAGTATCCATATTCAGCACAGACACCCATATGTCCAGGTAACTGACAATGCACAAGGCATTGGAGTCCACCCATGTGCAACTAACTGTAGGCAAGACTGCTGTACAGTCTGTAGCATGCTACAGACCACACTCTCACACACAGGAACCTCACCCAGCCGTCCTGAAGACACTGGACATTATGAATGTCCCACCAAATACCAAACAAGGTACCACAAATTACCACATAGGTGGTAAACCATTATGTATGGAAGGAGTAACCAGGGACCTAGGGACACAAGTGGACAGTAACCTGTTATGTGACACCCACATTGCCAATGTGGCTAGGAAGACTGTCTACATTTGACACCATATCAGGAAAGGATTCACATCTACGTCAACAGAGGTCATTGTGCCCCTATACTGTTCTCTTATCACACCCATACTCTAGTACTATGCCTCATATGGGATGTACCTTACCTGACACCTGCAGCAGTTAGAAAGACCTCAAAGGTACCTCACCAAGAGGACAAAGGGTCTCAAATATATGTCATATGCTGCCTGGCTGTAGACACCCCAGCTGAATGCAGTCACATACTGCCTACACAGAGGCATTGCATGCCTGTTGTAGAAGGCCATGCCCAACACAGGAGTAATGGACATGCTCCACCCCAGAAAACTCAAAGCCATCGGAGCTGTGAGAGTGAGAGATGTCAACCTCAACAAATAATGAAATAGGATGTGCTGGTGGGACAGATACATAATCCAGAGGTTCCCACAGCCTGGCCCAGAATCCCACTCCATGTTAGGCAGAGCCCTCACTGACACTCTTCAACAGGAATCTTGCCAAGTGGATGGATGATTGTAGAGTTACACTGGGCGTCTTCACTGTGTCATGTCCAGACAGAGGCACAGCAAAGCAAATCATAAATGGCCATAATATTCACATAGCAAGGGGTGGCAAAAGCCACACACACTCTGGCTAGGCTAACAAATGCCCTAGGGTGGATAGCCTGGTATGAACCTATGAACCTATAAAGATACAAATTGTACAGGACACTAAGGATAATCCCAAGGCTTTCACAACTGATGGTAGGAACCATGTTGGGAATTCACAGATATGCTCCGAATCACACAAATATCACAAACACACACATATTGCCAACATACATCCTGACAGGTGCAGTGCAAACCCCAGATGCAGAATATCTATCCCAGCAGACTGCTGGCACCCTGACATTGCAGATGCTGAGGTAACAGCCAGCATCTACAAAGCAAAACACACAGCAGCAATGGTATGAGATGGTGTCCTGGGCTTAGTGCAACATGGACTCCAAGATGAATGGAATGCCAAATCACACTACTGCTCAATGTCAGCCTTACCACAGAATATGTACCCAAAGAGCAGTGTACAACAACAGTGGTCCTTCTCAACAAAGGTGTTGCCTGAATGGATACTGAAAACTACTACCCCAGAATCCTGAGAAGCTCGGTCTGCACAACTATGGAAAGGATCAGCATGTACCACAGACATAAAGATATTGGGGACCTACTGACACCGGAACCTACCCAGTGTCGCTTTCTTAAGTGCAGATCCTGCCCCTAAACATGTTTGATGCAATTGAAACAGTCATTAAGGTCATTGATGAGGGCAATGTGGTCCACACAGCGTAGCTGGACCTTGCAAAGGCTTCTATACAATACCCTATGTGTTCATTATAGATAAGCTCTCCAGCTTAAATATAAACCTCTATGTCAGTAGAGGGGTTGCAAACCAGACCAAGGACAGAACAGACATGGTCAGACATGCTGCAGCCATGTCAGACTACAAACCAGGTATAACTGGCATCCCACAAGGCTTGGTCCTGGGATCTCTCTCGTCTGGTATATATGTACCATAGGTACAGGCAAACATGGAAGGACTGTGTCTGAACATGTTTGCAGAGGACTACAAACTGCTCACCACATATGATCCACCAGCTGACACAAGCATCCCACAAAAGGGCCACATAGGAACAGACAACTGGTGCCATAGCCATGTCAGCAAGCTAATTGCAGAAAAGTGTATAGTCAACCTCCGTGGATATACAGTAAGTGCCCACCAATTACCACATAGGTGTTAACCCATTATGTAGTTAACATGTAATGAGAGACCTGGGGCACAAGGTGATAGATATCCTGCATTGGACAAACATGTGCTGTAGTGTTTACAGAAACATACCATATACGCACCTAATCATGAAGGCTGTCAGATCTAGATAAGGGGAGGTCATTGTGGCTCTGCAGTCATCCTTCATCAGCGGTACAATTGACTACAATAGCCCCTGTGGGATGTACCTCAGCAGACACCTCCATCAACCATAAAGTCCCCAACAGTACCTCACCAGGAGTATCAAAGAGCTTGCACAGATGCCATGTGTTGTCTGTGTTGCTGGTATCAATAAACATGCTGCACTTTGTACAATCTGAATGGCAGTGAGCTATGCACATGAGAGACCTGAACCCCAGCACTGACTTACATAGGACACACTGTACTGCATGATCCATAACACAGAAGCCACCCCCACCCATGAGTAAACTCCCAGTACAGGCTACCCATAGAGTCACTTATCAATCTTCCTCAATAGGAATCTTGATGAGTGGATGGGAGATGGTAGCTTTATCCTGGGTATCACTGTCATGTCGCAGGTAAACAGAGGCACAGTATACTAACCATGACATATGTCATGGCAAACTCCACTTACAATGTGTGTTGAAGGACAAACACACTCTCCAACTAGCATTAGACATGGACTAGGGCACATCACTAGTGTTTGCAAATGTACACCTATGTTGTGGAATACACTACCAATGTTGGACAAGCCTGGTTTAAGTAGTTCATATCTGAACATAATGCAACATGGTAAGATGTACATAACTGGCCCCTAACCAGGCTGTTGTGCTCACTATCGAAATGTAAAGCAGTGATAGCACTAAAGCCCAGGATACTGTCCACCACAGTCAAAGCACTACCAGTACACTATACAGTACTACAGTGTTACGTCAGTGTGAAAGGATGTTGACAACTGTATGCAAAGTATCCCATGCAAACACTGCAGTCACAGTATAATCCTGTTGTGTTTACACACAAAGCAGTTGTACAGTAACTACACAACATGACACACAACACACAACCATAAACGGGTGATATTTGTTGAAGTTCACACTCATCCACGAATGTGGTGGGCTGCAGAGTCCAACACATGGAATGCTCACACTGGGCATGCTCACACACTTGGATAAATGAGACATATGTCAGACAACATGCCATGGGAAGGCTGAACTGGGCATGCTCACACACTTGGGCCAAATCTCAGTTTAGCAGTTGGACACACATATCTGGTATTTTTACGTGTTATTCCAGGAACCAACCACATTACAGCAGTCTGCCCAGTGCACACAGTTAAATGACTACACAGACATACGTGATATAGTGGATCCCTCCCATATGCAAACATCTTCCACAGATGCACAAGTTGTTCATACAAACAGGGAATGCTATGGCAATAAAGATGTGCAAACAGTCTATCAGCAACAAATAATGTGCATTTGACAATTAAACATATGGGTGCAGAGGTCAACACTAGGCTGTTTGCCCTAGGGAATGACAGCTTAGCCAGAGTGTGCTTGGCATCTGCCTCCCCACAGGATGCACATTCCCCTTTCTAAACACTGATGATGTCAGCACCCTATAAGTACAGCAGGAGAAAAGAAACCTCCCAGTAATGCAAATAGCATGCTCTGGTAATGCGTCCGTCACAAGTGTCATAACATAGTTAGGTAGGGGTTTGAATCCTGCAAATGCTGTGTGAGTGTGAGTGAGTGGGTCGGTGTGTGTGTAAGTCTGTGGGAGAGAAATGTCCCTTTAGGCAACTAGGAAAACACACTACAGGATGCACATTCCCCTTTCTAAACACTGATGATGTCAACACTCTATAAGTATAGCAGGAGAAGGGAAACCTCCCAGTAATGTAAATAGCACACTCTGCTAATGCATCTGTCATAAGTGTCATAACATAGTTAAGTAGGAGTTTGAATCCTGCAAATGCTCAGTGTGGGAGTGGGGTTGGTGTGTGTGTAAGTCTGTGGGAGAGAAATGTCCCTTTTGGCAACTGGGAAAACACACTACAGGATGCACGTTCCCCTTTCTAAACACCGATAATGTCAGCACTCTATAAGTATAGCAGGAGAAGGAAAATTTCCCAGTAATGCGAATAGCGCACTCTGCTAATGCGTCTGTCACAAGTGTCATAACATAGTTAGGTAGGGGTTTGAATCCTGCAACTGGCAAGTGTGTGCGTTTGTCTGAGGGGGGTTAGTGTGTGTGCAATTCTGTGTGAGGGAAATGTCCCTTTTGGCAACTAGGAGAACAGACTACAGGATGCACATTCCCCTTTCTAAACACTGATGATGTCAGCACTCTATAAGTATAGCAGGAGAAGGAAAACCTCCCAGTAATGCGAATAGCGTGCTCCGCTAATGTATCTATCTCAAGTGTCATAACATAGTTAGGTAGGGGTTTAGATCCTGCAAATGGCAAGTGTGTGTGTTTGGCCGAGGGGGGTTAGTGTGTATGCAATTTTGTGTGAGGGAAATGTCCCTTTTGGCAACTAGTTGAACAGACTACAGGATGCACATTTCCCTTTCTAAACACTGATGATGTCAGCACCCTATAAGTACAGCAAGAGAAGAGAAACCTCCCAGTAATGCGAATAGCACGCTCTGCTAATTTGTTCATCTCGAGTGTCATAACATTGTCAGATAGGGATTTGAATCCTGCAAGTGTGTGTGTTTGGCTGAGGGGGGTTAGTGTGTGTGAGGAAAATGTCCCTCTTGGCAACTAGGTGAACAGACTACAGAATGCACATTTCCCTTTCTAAACACTGTTCAGTTGAAGGCCATGGCTCTGGCACAAGTTGTCTGTTTCTATGATGCCCCTTTGGAAGATGCTTGTGTCGGCTGGAGAGTCGATTATGGTGGCCAGTTTGCAGTCATCTGCATATTTGGTCAGCCACAGTCCGTCCATGTTGGCCTGTACCTCCAATAAATATATACCAAACAAGAGAGGTCCCAGGACTGAGCCTTGTGGGACACAACTCGTAACTGGTTTGGAGTCTGGCACGGCTCCAGCAATTCTAACCATGTGGGTTCTGTCCTTGAGCTACTGTGCAATCCATCTAGTGACATAGGGGCTTATATTTAAGCTGGTGAGCTTCTCTAGAATGTCCAAGTGGGGTATTGTTGTGAAGGCTTTTGCGAGGTCCAGGTAGGCTGTGTGAACCACCTTCCCCTCGTCAATTGCCTTGGTGACTGTTTCAAAGAAATCAACCAGGTTAAACCTGGTAGTGCTGGTGTGCTCTCAGTAGCCCTGAACCAGGCATCTGTTACTGTACAGATATCAATGTTCTCCATGCCAAGGAGAGTTTCGGGTGCATGCATCTGGAGGTTTAGACTTCTGGTGTTGGGTAGCATTACTCTTAGTTTTTTTATCCCTTGTGATACCTATGAAGGTGTGTTTGTCATTTGAGCCTTGCCTAACATAGGCACTATGGGGGTAGCAAGAGCCTTTGCCAATATCTGAAAGCCCAGGGGTGACAGGTGCAGGCCGTCTCTAGCGAAGCAGGTAGTTCAACAGAAGATGAATATGTGAAGGTGTAGTGCCTGTGATTAGTTAGCAGTAGCATATATGACTGCTCACGTGGACACATGCCAGGTAAGTCATATGCACTGTGTCACAGGCAATGTACATGTGAACAGGACAAACAGTGACATCCTGTCAAGTGGGACATGGACATACATATAGTAAGCTATGCAGATGGCACTAGGAGTCCACAGAAGCTCTATAACTATGCATTGCAGGTGTGATCAGTATTCCAGGGTAATTGCAATCAAACATGCATGCAAACAAAGCTACAGTAAACAGGGCTGCATGTAGTCCATTGTACAACAAACAAGCTGTACCAGTTCCAGTAGGTAACACTGCAAATATGCAGGCACTATGCACATGTACATGGAAATACATGGGTCAGATGGCTAGGGTCCAGTCTCAGTGCACACAAGTGTACAGACCATGTACTGTCAGGATGTACAATAACTGGATGGAAACCCATGTGCTCATACCTGCAGTAATACACATGTCAAATAACAGACACTGAGCCTTCACTCAGTGGTTCCATACTTAGTAGGATGTATGCTACCTGGCCTGCCACCACAGTATCCCTGAGATATATGGGGACACTCCCTCCTGTGACAGTTAGTTTTGTGTGTTGGGGCTGTCTAGCATGGTATGAGATGTGAGCATGCAGTGCTAGGGTGCTCCTGTGTGTCCTGTACCAGTCGTGTAGTACTGCACACATATCAACATCCTCAAACATCTGCATTGCAGAGTCCAGTGTGGGCAACATGCCACTTGCAATTTACATGTCCATCATTGCGTATTACTACATTCATTACCTTATCCCCTGTGCTACCTATGTATGTAGCCTTCTGTTGACATCATTACCACCAGTATGCCAACATGTGCAGATGATACACTATGGTACTTACCATGGGTGTAGACAACAGTACATGACAATCACACACTTACTGCATCAGGCATGCTGTGATATACCCACAATTAATTCAGCACACAGTACTGTTAACAACATGATACTATTACTACACATCTATGTGGTCTCCCTGTGCATCAGCAACATGTTAACCTGTACCTGCACAGTTGTTACAGATTGCAGGAGGTGGCACAGTTTCATCATATGCACAGGGTGTGAACTTGGTATGCCTGAGTCAGCCACCGATACCACCAGTTGACATGTATGTGTATGTGTGTTGGTGAGGGACAGCAGTAGAAGGTGGGGCAATGTTGATGCAGTGTGTGCATGTATGCGGTAGCCCTAGGTGTTGTCAATTCGCATGTATGTATGGATGCACACAGTTCCACCTCATGGCTGCCATATACTGGTGTTTGTGGACAGCCACAGACTGTACCTGCCAGGTCATACAGATCAGTGTCTCTGGCCATGGACATGGTACCTGTGCCTTGTAGGGGTGCTACGGACCATATCCGGTACCAACCCAGACTGCGTACTGTCATCAGAAGCAGGTGTTCATTGACTGGACACAGATCCCTGTCGGGCCTGGCCAGAGCCACGTGCACGTGGTCTCCTGGGGCGGTCTGATGACAGGACAGAACCAGCATTGCTAGGGCTGCTGCTGGCACTACGGGGGCAGCCGCGGCCCTGTTGTAAATCGCGGCGACTGCCAGCTGCTGCTGTTGCTGGCATACGACCCGCGTCGACGCCTCAACCGCCCACCATTGCCCTGGCTCATGGACATGTAGTTGTGGAACCGGTCTAATATGTCCCCACAACGTCTGTCTATGACATCGGTGAAATCACGGATGGCAGCTGCAATGTCACGCATACTGTCAGTCATGGCTGTGCGACATGCTGTCAGCTCCCTCAGACCCTGTCTGGTGTGCCGTTTTATACGTGACTGTGCCTGCATGACAGCCTGAAACATAGCTGAGGTTGTAAGACCTCTGTGGGCACGTCTGACAGGGGCAGTACACCCATGGATGCTCCCACGAGAACCCCTGGACATCTGTCTGTGTGGTACCATCTCTGGGCCATGCCCATGGCTGCTGTGTGGGGAGGCATGTGCCACAGATACCACATTACCCTGGTCAATGCCCACTGTATGCTGTCCATCACCTAGGGACATTGGTGACAAAGGGTGTATTGGCAGGATAACTGTGCGCATTGATGGGGTCGACAGCTGTGTACTGTCAATCGGCTGACCAATGGTGGACCCTGGCATACCTTCCTGTGCCATTACACAGATGTTATCATTATCAGTACCCAAAGCACCTGATTCAGGTTCCCTGCTACATGACACCAGAGCAGCACCAGAACCTGTGGGAGGAAACAGGAAACACAGTTTACAATGTCTACACATTACCAGTGATGCACACATGCACACATGCACACATGCACAGGTGCACACATGCACAGGTGCACACATGCCCACATGCCCACATGCACAGGTGCACACATGTACACATGCACACATGCACACATGCACAGGTGCACAGGTGCACACATGTACAGGTGCACACACATGCACACATGCACAGGTGCACACATGCACACATGCACAGGTGCACACATGCACACATGCACACATGCACAGGTGCACACATACACAGGTGCACACATGCAGACATGCACAGGTGCACACATGCACACATGCACAGGTGCATACATGTACACATGCACACATGCACAGGTACACATGCACATGCACAGGTGCACACATGCACAGGTGCACACATGCATGCACATGCACATGCACAGGTGCACACATGCACAGGTGCACACATGCACACATGCACACATGCACAGGTGCACATGCACAGGTGCACACATGCACACATGCACACATGCACAGGTGCACACATGCACACATGCACAGGTGCACACATGCACACATGCACACATGCACACATGCACAGGTGCACACGTGCACATGTGCACACATGCACAAATGCACACCTGCACAAGTGCATACATGCACAGGTGTGCACATGCACACGTGCACACATGCACACTAGCACACATGCACACAGTTTCACACAATTGTACAGTACTCAGTATGCATGATATCAACACGCAGACACAGACACACCTACATGCATACAAAGAGCACTAATAAGGGAGCCAAATAGTACTATTACTATCAAGACTATTACAGGAATTGTTAATACACACTCACCAGCATGGATAGGCTGCATTGCTGTTATACCAGAGGGACCTGCAGATGTGAAGAAACTAATGTCAGTGGGCACAATTGTGCCATTGTTACTGAGTATGATACAGGTCAGTAGTACAACAGTCGCCTTTCACAGGTCAGCTGCTAATGTTGAGGATATCACACTTGCACATTAAATACTATGGTGACAGCTACAAACCAAGGACACACCTCACATGCATTAACTACCAGTGTACACAACAGTCAACTATACATATGGCATATTACCTGCACGTTCACTGTCTTGCTGCTGCGTGGCTCCAGCCTCCATCATAATGCATGTCTGCTGCTGTTGTTGTTGCTGGCGGACTGGAGCCACTACACTCATGAGTAGTCCCTCCAGTCTGGTGAGTGGGGGATGTGTAGCCACCCCACCACCTGTGGCGACCTGTTGCCTGTGGATATCTGACGCACGCTGATGGACATATCTGATTAAATCACTGCAGTGATGTCGTACCTGCTCATATGTCCTATTATGCGTGCCTATGTCATTTACCCGATGGACAAGGTCTTGCCACAGTGCAGCCCTCTCCTGCTGATTCTGGCTGGTGCGGGAAAAGAGTATTGCATAATCCCGCACCAGGCTCTGGTGTATCTCCTCATCCTCAGCTGTGGAGTAAGTGGGATTCCACGGGTGGGCCATGTACCTGAGAAAGAAAATAACCTGATATGAGCAATATATGTCAGCAGAATTTGGCACACATACTACACATGCTACTCGACTGTTATGATACAACATATCTCACATATGTAGCATTTGTCTGTCTATTGGTGGATACACATGTAAATGGCCAGGTATCAGTGCTCAGCCAGCAACTGTGCAACAGTACCTGGCACACTCCATACGACATACTACCAAAGCCCAGCAGTCAGAACACTGATTCAGGTCAAGAGCACTTCCTCACTCTGGGGGTTTGTATCTAGGTACTGTATGGCCTACATCATCAACTACTGTGAGCTGACCCCACACTGATTGCCCTGGATATACATATCCCACCTCCACCACCAGTACAAACGCCTATAGTGAATAACATTACAGATGCAAACTTTACACTTTGTAACAGTGACATGGTATCCTTTCAGCCCACTGGGCCAGTGGCAGATACAACCCACAATGCTGACCCCTACACAATTGCTTTCTACAGACATCTCCGAGAATGCATGGATCATGCAATCCCATATATGACCAAGACACTCTCCACAAAGGGACAGCATCCTGTCTGGTGGACCCCAGCGATAGACAGATTATATTACAGAAGATGGAAGCTACTGCAAGACAGAGCATAATTCCATAAAGGGAGGGCATGTCTGAGCAGCACTAGTAAGGATCTATTTTCCATCATACAAACATCCATGGGCAACTTTGAGAGGGAAATCAAGAGGGACACTACAGATAACCAGAAGGCCTTCTTCAGTTATGTTAGCAACCTGGTCAGGATCCATCCTCTATGCCCATAGTTAGTACACAACAACATATATTTCACTGACACCACAGATATTGACAACATTGTGGAAGACAGGTTCAGTGCAGGTGTCACCCCGCCCTCTCCCACAAAATAAGACATAGTTATCCCAGCTGAGTGTAACCTCCCTGTCATCACAGATGTCCAGGTGAGAGCCACCCTCAGGACAGCAGAATACACAACATGAATGGGACCTGATGGTATCCCCATTTGCATGCTACATAAACTCTGACAGGAGCTAAAGACACATATAGAAGTGTTATGTAACACTAGCCTGACTACAGGATATGTACCTGTACACTGGCGCACAGCAGCAGTGGTTCCACTCCACGAAGGAGGTACCTCAACATACCAATACAATACAACACAATACATTACATTACAATACAATACTATACAATATGCTATTGCCCCTGGGACTACAGCAGCGTACTGTTCTGCTACCCTGACCATTGTGACACATGTGGTGTGATGGTACCTGCTGCTGTCACACAGTTACACAGGGTGACTCATATTGCATATTACCTATCTGACTAACATTCAGCAAGGGTATGTGTGACATGTACTCATGGGGAGTCTTGCTTCTTAACACTGTGTGGTTTATTGCAGGGTATGTCTTATCTGTGGGTAGGAACTTTTACCTCCACATGTGCACTCTATTGCAGTGGCATGGACGACACACAGCAGTCATTTAGGTTGTGGATGGTGTGAGGTGTTACTATGGTTGTTGGACATCTGTCATGGGTGTGACTTACATATGTAAATCCGGGAGTGGTAACCTCTATGTGGGTAGTATATGTGTACTCTGTGGTGTTGTCAGTCACTGTGCATTGGTAATGTGTTTGAGTGCATTTTCACAGTGTTGTACATGTCACTGTGTCCTTCTCCATATCTGTAGCTGTCATGTGAGGTCCATACCATGGCATCCATTATGTGGTGTGGAGGGTACACCGACCTACATGTCCATAGCTGACACACCATGTTCGCTGACACATACCATGTGCAGGTATTCCAGGGATAGTGTGCTACTGTGAATATCATTGGGGCCACTATTGTACACATTTATGACCCTGTTCACCCCTGACACATGCAGTGGTGGGCAGCCAATCACATATCTGGTGGTTACTGGTGTAGGTGATTTGGAATGTGGTATGGTACTCCAGTTTTGACACTGGTGTTCACTCCATGCCTTTGTCACCAGGCACCTGTTGCAATACATCTGTACACATGTGCCTCACTCAGAATTTATATACATCTCTCTCTCTCTCTCTCTATATATATATATATATATATATATATATGTATATGTATATATATATATATATATATATATATATATATATATATATATATATATATATATATATATATATGTATACATATACACATATATATATTGATGTACATATATTGCTATAGATGTGGAGAGGGGGGACACAGAGGGGGTGAGAGTGACAGAGGGGGTGGGACAGGCTGTGTTGAAGGTCGTCATATACAGTCATACCTGTAGATAGTCAGATCAGTCTGTCTATGTATATGTATCTACATATATCTATATCTGTATGTGTGCATTACATATATATGTTTGTACAATATTCTATCTACATCTGTCTATGTATTCCTACATCTCTCTCTCTATGTATGTATACATATATGCATATCATATATCTATATATCTATCTATATATATCTATATATATATATATATACATATATATATATATATATATATATAGATATATATATACACACATACATATGTTGACATACATACGTATCCTTATGATAGACAGGTATATCAACATGTTTGTCTACCATACTGTATACACACACTAACATACTGCTAAACATATATAACTGTGAAACCTACTTTGTACATGGCACTACAACCTACAATCAACCAACATTGATATGTGCACATAGATACTCTCACATACAAATGTATGTACAGCCTTCACTGATAGTTGCTGTATGTCCTCTGGCCTTTACACATCTTCATATACATATGGATACAGACCAATGACACATATGGAGGGTTTACAGTATGTAGACCTTTATAGTATTACTTTACATTACCTGTGTTTGTCACAGCTGCTTGTGTTGCCATCTGGTTCTCTGTCCTGCTGCTCCACTTCCCAGTTGTCAGCTTTCAGGTGGCTGTTGCTGAACAATTTGTTTGTGTCTGCTTAATTGCAATTTTCTCTGTCTCTGTCTCTCTCTCTCTCTCTCTCTCTGTCTGTCTCTCATGTCCTTCTCAGGGTGCAATGAAAGTATTGCATGTGTGGACTGGGAGTACAGCATACTTTTGTAGGTATCTGCATATGCCCATGTGATGGCCTCTGCACCAATTGTTAGCCAGCATTTGCTAATTGCATGCAGCCAGTTGTGTACTGATTGCAGTTCTCACTGTGATTTCAGAACAGTGCTATAAAAGGTATGTGAGATAGGCATAGCCCTTTCAGATTTTAAGGGCAGGGACCATGCTGTTATGCTGTGGACAATGTTCTGTGAGTGTAAAGGTTGGTATCTCTCTCATATTTCCAGGTGTGTTGTAGATTAACATTCCTCCATTCATTTCTCCAGTTTCCTGTACTAACTGTGTATGTACACTGACACCTACAACTACTACTACTGTTAATGTGTGTGTGTGTGCTTTCCTTTCACTTTTGCTTGCACTTTGTTGCTAAGGCTTCAATAGTTGCCCTTTACAGTCACTACTTGTATGCCTGCTAGGTGTCCTGACTGTAGTGTGCTGCTGTAGCTTTCCTATTTTCCATGTACATTCACACCTTGTAATGCTTGCTATATCTGCTAGGGTGTTACAGCATGCAGTGTGGTCTGGCCATGGTGTGGGCCTTGACATCTATTAGGGTATTTGAGTATGCTGCTGAGCAGGCCCCAGAGACTTTCAGGTTCATCTGTTATGTGCCTCATGGGATGGTACATATCAGTGGGGTACGCCCATTAAAATGTCTGGTATGCTGCAGTTGTGACTGTGGGTTAGCATGAGCATATGTATTACTACACTTTTTCTGCCATGCAAGTGGTGAATACTTTCAGGACTCCATAGTTACCATTGCATGTATTACACCTTTCTGCCTACTGTTTGTACATTTCACATGGATTCTGTGGGGCATCCCTGTAAGTCATTTACTGTTGCTATGTCTAGGCTCTTAACTATTCAAATATGGTGGTGTCAGACCCGTCATGTGTACAGATATTTGCAGGTTGTCCACATTTCTGCCTCATATTTTGGTCAATATCTCATGCACACCTTTTTCTGGCAAATCACTCTGGGCTCAAGTCAGAATATGGTGACAAACATTCAAGTTTCAGACTTCATACCCTTCCAAACATCCCACAAAGTGCAGACCCTGTTACTCTCTGAACTGTCTGCGTTTGTTGTAACATTATTTGTAATGTGTCCCTGGTTTTGGGCCTTTTCTCCACATATTTTATTACTTGGTCCAGATGTGTTCCTGTAAGAGGTTGTGGGGTATGGGCAGTGATTATCCTGCTGTGAGTATGTGTGTGGCTTGCAAGGTGCTATAGTGACATTATTACCTACTAGCTTCCAACTAGCATGGCTGTTTCTGTTCACACACTACTATTATAGAAATCCACTAGTTTTGATAGTAATTCTAAATGGCATGCTTTGTGTACTACACATCTATATTCCCTTTACATTCATTCCTACTATTACATGATATATTTATTTTAGCACAATGTTCTTGTATAAGAGTCATGGCTTAGTGGTAAGTCATGCAGACTACTGTTTCCAAGGTCCTGGGTTCTGGACTGCCAGTGGGATTTTATTTTGCTTCTGAACTGACTACAAGACCTGTCAATCAAAGTGACTAAGGCACTTTTAAGCAGTTGTAACCAGGTTAGCACTGGTTTGCGTGGAGCTGACGCATGCGCACTGGCGGTTAGCTCCGTGCACACAAGCGCACACCCACTTACAACCGCTTAAACGTGCTTCCTCTTGCGCACACCCACGCTATTTTCTTTGAAAGAAAAGAAAATGGGCAGACAGGAAAGTGGTGAAAAAGGGGTCACAAAGAGGGTAAGACAGTAGGGAAACAAGCTTCGGATGTGCAGGAGGGATGTAGGTAAGGCCCATAGCTGTCCATTTCTTCATCAGCAACAGCTGTGCATATGTATGTAATTTGGTGTGACATTTGAAACCTTCCACCCCTGAGAGGTGTCCAGACAACAATAATACTTGTTGTACAGCCAATTGTAATTGATAGGTTCCATGTCCAGCAGACATGTGTGTGGAATGGGCAGCTATGTATGGGGCGTAATTTTTTTGTGGGTACAGAGTGCCCTTTTTTTTTTTTTTCAGGTGAGAGTGGTATGTCAGGTGAAGGAAGTCGGTACAACTGGGGAGGTAGGTTGGGTAGGTAAACAGACAAGACAAACAAGACGCATACAGGGGCGGTGTATGACACGTGTGGGGGGGTTACACAATTGACGGGGATGGAGGTTTGGATATCCAGAGCCCATGAGCCCACAGATGGCAACAGTGGAACTGATATCCCCACCCATAGGCAGTTGCCACTGTTCCATCACTGCCCAGGATGGGGCTGTGCTGGGGGCTGTGTAGGCGGGGCAACAGGCATGCCCGTTAGTTGTGCCACCCATGCCTCAAGCTGGCGTAGGGGCTCTAGAACAGAGTCCCGAATCTCCCTATGCACCACAGTCCGGATGCTACGGAGGGTGAGTGGTGGTTCTCCTCCGGCCACACTTGCAGAGTGGGGGTGAGCCCCATCCCCTGCAGCGCTTCCACCCGCAGGTGGCACAGGGCCTCCAGAAGAGGGTCCAGACTCGGCACTAGTGCCAGGTGCACTCACCAGCTGAGGTGGGAGAGGTGGGTCCGCTGGAACCCGTGTTCCCTGTCGTCCTATGTTTTGCATTATGTCATGACAGTTTGGGTTAGTGACATATAATACCATTCACAATTAGTTGTAACAGCATGCATTAGTATTCCCATTAACCAAACACCAAGATATTCACACCATTGAACAGCGTGCATAACACATGCATAATTTGAACAGAAATACACAGTCCAACAACATGCAGGGTTAATTGATGGCAACAGGCCATCAGGTCTGGATGTATGAACAGGGCAGATGCATCAACGGACATGCAAATATATAAGACCCAACAGGACTAACATCCAGGGGTGTTAATTGTGATTGCACATACCATTTTCACGTGGAATGGGTTATATGTGGTTATAGGGTGGGGTAAAGAAAGTAATATTAACACCTTCGAATAACAATACATATGCTGTACATTTCTAATAGCTACAGTTATATACACACTACTGTTCTAACTACAGTTTCCTATATGATAACTATTTCAACTTGGTGATAGGACTGTTACTGCAACATCAATATACATTTTATGGTTCTTCATACACATTCATATCTAGCTTTATTCAGCTACATCATCCTGCTACATTTGCTTTATATAGCTGTAGACAAGTGTGGATGTTTGGTATATCAGACAATCATCCTATCTGCATATTGCAGACTGAGAGCAACATTTCCAGATTTTGGGATACACATTCCAGATGCAGCAACACTTTGAACAGATTTTGCTGTTTGGTTTTGAATCTCACATGCATTTCATTCTGTCTTGACTGCAGTATACTTTATTCAGGGGTTATTACTACTGTATTGCTGGATTCATGACACTTTCTCACACTCTCTCACTTGCTTTCATTTTACTATTCAGGATGGTACTTCTAGGCTTTATTGACATGTTTTACCAGTAGTTATTACAATCCTTTCCAACAGTCTCACTTCTGTCATGTTTCAGTATTTCCACAGGGATATATTTCACACATGTGATTTCATCATCTTCTGCAGCTATATTTTTCAGCCTGCTGCAGGTTGTGTACTATTTTCTTACAGGTAGGGCATTTTTATTTCAGAATATATGTCAGACAGTTTCATTTTTCGGTTTAACTTACAGGCTGAAACACACTTTTGTAATCAAGCAATACTTGCATACACTTTCACACTGTTACTTGCAGATTTGATTCCTTACTGACTACACTGCACTCTTTTGCTGACTGTCATACTTTTATATTTCTTTACAGTTACTGGTAGTGGATTACTGACATGCCTGGTGGCGCAACCGCACCAGCCTATCGCCATAGGCTCTGCGGTTCACAGAACGGACACCTGCAGCTATAATATAAATGAAGTAATATTGGAATACACATCTCCATAATATCAGCTAGTTTAATTTCTTACATACATAATTAAATGTTACTTACTCAGTAGTGGGGCGTTGGGTGTTTGCCGGGCCTCCTGGATCCAAAGGTTCAGTTGGTCCTGCTTGCGTCTCTTCAGGTCCGCATGGTGGTGACGGACCTGCTCACCAGTCCTTGGAATCCCTGTGGCACTGGTGAGATCATGAGCCAACCGGTCCCACGCCTGGCCCTGTATGCTCCCCAGAGGACCTGGCCCTGCATGAGTTGGGCCTCATGATTATGGACTAGGAGCCAGACCATGTACCTGGACTCCTCAACACCCCACCTCTGTGCTCGAAAGCAACTACCCTCTCCTACTCCTGTCATTCTGCCTGCAGGTCAGTTCTACAATAGTTTATGCTGTGTATTCCCGCCTATGGGGCTTATATAGTCTGTTTTTCCCGCACATATCTGTGATTGGCCATTTTGGAATTGTATCAACTTCAGTAAACCTGCATTGTCATGCTCCAGTTTGTATTCATTCCTATATATTAGCTATTATTGCATTTCTAGGTACTGCTGTCATGGCTTAGTGGTTTGGTACCTTGACTATGGTGTATAGTATCCTGGGTTCGAACCTGGCCACTGCTTTTATTTTTCATGACTGTCTAGACATGCTGAGGGGTGTGTCTGTGTAAAGGCAGTTTTGATACGGCTTGCTCAACGCGTTGCCCGTCGGTTAGCTCGTTTGCGCGCAGCTCCGCAAGCGGGTATGCTGGTTTAAGCCTCATTTGGCTATAGGCACGCATATTACACTCAGCTCAGTTAGGGGCACATAGATTTAGCGTGTTAGACCACTGCTCAGCTACGGGCACTCATTTTGCACCAGTTAAACCACTGCTCATCTATGGGCACATGCACTTTGTTAAACTGTAGCTCAGCTATGAGCACATCTGGCATTTTTTCTTCTCTTGTTACCTCACATGTCTTCAATATAAATGGGCTATTTCATTACATTTTACATAAATTGTGGTTTTATGTGTACATGTTTGTCAGGGACTTGTTTCCTGCTTATTTTGAAAAAAAAAAAAAAAATTTGGTGTTGTGGGGGCTCGAAGCATGAATGCCTGCTCTTCAGCCAACATCTCTACCGCTACGCTATTGCTTCCTGGTTTATTTTGCATATTTAGTTCTTATATGCTTTCCCACTGACTGCTAACTGTAGCTGCACTACGGGCATGCCCGCGCAAATGAGCGCACTCACGGTTAAACATCTTTACAATTTAAAAAAATATATAACATGTTCATTTATATATATTTTATGTTCATAGTCTGTGGGGGCATGTGTTGTGTTGTGTTTATTCACATTTCCGTGGACTCTGTTGTGGGTGTTTACTTTGGGCACTTTTACACTTCTGGGGGCGTGTCCGCTTGCAGGGCTCAGCCTACGGACATGCCCCCTCCTGTCTTACATGGACCGTGTTAGACTTAGGTGTGATTCAGCATGCTCTCATGAATATGCAAAGCATGCTGACATCACTCCGTTTAACTGCAGCCTCCGTGTAAGAGTTATAACTCTTACACGGAGGCTTCGTGAATCCTTGCCACACAGTTACAAACAGTAGTTTATAAGTAATTAAGACATGTCATGTGATGACCCCACCTCCAGTAAGTCAAGTTCTTAAAGAAACATTTACTAAAAAAACACGTGTTCATAAAACCTGAATGCAAAAGCTGCAAATTTGCCAAGTTAGTTGTGTGAATCTTGTAGGATGTGTAGATTCATGGAAGTGGGCAATACATTTTGTATAGGTGACAACAAGTATGAGATTAAATTTAAACTCAACTGTAATTCTAGACTAGTAGTCTATATAGCAAGATGCGTCTGCTGTCCCGCATTCTACGTGGGGAAGACTGAAAGTAGACTGCAGGACAGGGTGTATGAACACACCTATGCCATTTCAGTCAATAAAATTGACAACCCACTAGCAAGACATATAGCAAACAATGTGGGCCACAAATTTACCTTCAAAGCTATAGATCAAGTTCAAGCTAATTTGAGAGGTGGCCCACTGAATTTACTTTTAGAGGAACACGAACTGGAATGGCAAATTCGTTTGAATGCATTTGTTGTACCTGGTTTAAATGATGCCTGTAACATTGCCTATCTTCTGAAACTAAGAAGTTTGAGACAGTAATTGGTATTCTGTTTGAATATAATTCTATTCATCTTAGTTTCACAATATTTTAGAGAGATATAACCGGTTGATTATTCCATATTTTTGAAGTTTAATCTAACTTTATTATTGTTGAGTCTAACAGTTTAATGCCTTCTGTATAACTATTTTTAACAGTTTTGATGACACTTTTAATTTGACAAATTTGCAGCTTTTGTATTCAGGTTTTATGAACACATGTGTTTTTAGTAAATGTTTCTTTAAGAACTTGACTTCCTGGAGGTGGGGTCATTACATGGCATGTCTTAATTACTTTTAAACTACTGTTTGTAACTGTGTATCTTTCCTGAAGAAGCTGCTACATTACAAGCAACGAAAAGTGCTTCAATAAATTGTTTTATCCTATATTTTTGGATTCCAAATACTGTGCTAAGCTAGGAGCATCCCCGAGCCACAGGGCTCCAATCCGCTTACAGTACAGCTGACACACACCACCACGATGCCACCTACCTGTTGGGACCTGACTCACATCCTGGGGAAAACTGGGATTCACTATCCTTCCCCTCATTTGCATAGGATTGCCTGCTAATGCATAGTTACATGCCTCACACTGAGCCTCCCCCCTTAGCAACCACTACTCACTGGACAGGTTTTCTGCCTGCCATTGACTTGCATGGCTGAATAATGATTTTTAGTTAGAATGCTTAATTTAGGTTAATTTTGTTATTTCCGCCCAATCCCATTTGTGAGCCTCTGCCCTACTCTTAAACAGCCGAGATCAGCTAATAAGAATTAAAGTTGATTTTTTTTAAATTTTTATACTGTTTGCAATGCCAAAGGCCTTATACTTGGCCATTGGCATGCTTACTACATGATATGCAGCCTTTATTTGGTGCTGTCATAGCTCCGTTTTGGATTTTGCAGAAATGTACATGGTTACTAACAGAGTACATTTCTACTGATTGCATTAGTCCTGTACGGATGGTTGCAAGCTTCCTGGATTGCAAATTCAGCTCTTTTGCATGTATTTCTCCTGCAAATGGGGTGATTTGCATACAAGGGCTTTGTCCGTGCAGGATTAGTGCAGGAGTTCTAGTGCACACCCCTGCAGGCTGTTTCTGGATCGCACGGCAGATATATTGCCTGCTTGAGCTCCTGCACTGACCTTGTACAACATTCAAGCTTTTGAGAATCTGGGAAGACATGTATATTTAAAGATATATTTAAAGATAACACCTGATAAAACCACTTTTGGTCTTTATTTCAAAAGATGAGTAATTTGCTTACTATTATTAATAGCAAATCTAGACTTATTGAGTAATTATATATTATAAGTATATTGAGTGATTGTTCTTTTGCAATTAGCATACATTGTAAAACTATTATTATAAATATTAATGTGAGTGATAAGATAAATTCTATGAGGTAACATGCAAATAGAAATATTTAGCAAAGAACATTTCTGTTGTCTATAAGGATCACTCAACCCTTATTAAAATGATACTACCGATGACAGTTTTGGAATTCAGCATACAAGTATTCAACAAACCGAGGAATCAGCATGTAGAAAAAATAAACAAAGAAAGAAAGAAATAAGTTCACAACACATAACAAGGAAGAAAAACAATTTTATTAATGTCTATAAATCAAAGAGAATATATATACTGAAAAGGACACTGCTTAATTATCTAATACACCAATTACAGGGAATGATAACATTTTTCAACCAGATAGCATTCTGTTTAAAAAAAATCATTTTCCAACAAAGAAGGTAGAAAAAAAGAGGCAAGCAGTAGGTGTATAGGAATAAATCAAAATTGAGCTTGGAAGGAGTGAAGAACATTGCTGTAAGAAAACAAAAAGTTGATAACATGGCTCAAGCTGTGGATGTGCAAAGAGAGCTGGATGAGAATTGTATGCTTTTAAAGGTAATAAGCAATGAATATAATGGGATTGATAAGACTAATGGTGATGAAGATCATTCCTTTGTAATAAATGATAGAGCAGCTATTACTGAATTAGAAGCTGAAGATTCTTCAGATCTGGTAAGAAATATACTTGTTAATGAAGTTTCATTTATTAGAAAAAATGATACAGACATTTGCAGAGAAGATAATGAATGTTGAATAGTGTTATGCTTGTTAAGGCAAAATGCAGGATGTGAGAAGGGCCTTAGAATGCTTTAATGTAAGGAAATATGAAGCTGTGTTTATTCATGTTGGTATAAATGATTTCATCTGAGAGGACTCTCTCTGACTGTTAATAGGGAAATTATAGCCCTCTTAATAGTATAGTATAGTATAGCTTCTACCAGTGTTAAGATGTATTTTTTTCGCAAATCTCAAGTAAAAAGTAGAGTCAGGTCACCTTGAATCAAAACTGGCCTATTTTATAAAAGTACTAATTCATAGAGCATCCAAGCCTAATTTTGGGGCACACATGTTTAGACAGGATGGCATGCACTTGTCAAAAAAAGAAGGAAAATAATTATTTTTGCAACAGATATATTGCAATAATAACACAAGGCAGGATTTTTGCCAAGTCTGAAATTTAACAGTTCACAGATAACAGCATTTAGTGTATCTCTGATGGCTGTTAATGCTAGCAGCATTAGTACTAGTTTTTATTGGAAACTTTGCTACATTCTCACAATATTAATATTGTTATTGACTGTGAAACATACTTACAATGATTGGAAACAAGCTCTTGAAGATATAAATGAATTTACTGTAAAAAACAATATAACAAAAATGAGGTGGAGGTGTTATGATAGGGATATAAGGTTGTTATGAGACCTGCGATTATTACATGTTCAGTGACAACACCTATACTGCACATTGTGCAACTTTGACAATAAAGACATCCTTGGAACATATAAAAATTGTTTGGGTATATAGACTACCAAGGTCAAGTGCTGATGACCTAGAGGAATTCATACATTTCTTGCATAAAACACAGGAGGGAAAAATAATAGTGGCCTGTGACAGTAACCGGTTGGAATAATAGTGATTCAACAACATTAGTTAAGTAAATTATTTACAACATATTTTCAGGAAAAACTTCAGATTGTAAAAAAAGCCTTCCATGAAACACAACATACTACACATTGTGTTCCCAAAGAAATGACTGTTACTTCATGTCATGTTTTACCACCATTGATGTGGTATAATCATAGGGTTATAAAGATAAAATTGCTGCTATATAATGCTGCCAAAATGAAATCTAAATCAATGCACAGAAGATTAGTAACAAACTATATGGAAACAAAACAGTCACCATGTAAAACTCATTGTAACAATGAATTTAGTGGAAAAACTTCAGAAGGAATTTAGCAAGTTTTGAAAGAGAGATTGAATACAAAAAATAATGTTTAATATCATGATCTAGGCACACAGGCCAGGAGGATATATATCCATAAAAATGAGATACTTGATTAAGGCAAGAGACAAAAAATGTAAGAAATAGAAAATACATCGAGCTATAACTTTAAAAATTGAAATAAAAACTGGACAAACAAATTAAACTGTGAGACAAAATGAAGAAAAATGTGAAGAAAATGTATATTAAGATACTGAACATAATAGGAAACCATTTAATAGACAGATAAAATGTGGCAGGAATAAAGACATGCAAAATGATAAACTGTAGATTCCAAAATTTATTCTCAAACACAAGAGATTGAAGATGTATTTACAAAATCTTATGCAAGGCAGTTTGGCTTCACATAAGGGGTAATAAATAGTTGTAGTAATATCCATGTAAATTCAGATACTTAAATTTAATTAGGTTATATTGAAAACAACTAAGCAAACTGGACACAACAAAGAATAGGAAGGAGACATAATTATTAATACTGACCTGAAAATACTTCTGCATGTACTTACAGTACCATTATATCAGTTATTCACAAAGTCAATAAAGTATGGAGGGATTTCTTAAGCTTGGGCACATGCACTTGTTAAACCTATCTTTAAGGGAAGGGGGGAGAAGGACAAACCCAGAATCATACAGACCCATGGGATTACTTCCATATTGTGGTAAATAATGGAGAAAGTTATTTTGGATAAATTATTGTCAGAATTAGAAAGGTTGGGAATTAAAAAAAATATATCAGCATGCATATGTTGAAAATAGAGCTATAACCACCTGTAATGTGAAGTTCTATAATAATTTAATGTCAGCTATAAATGGAAAATCGTGCTGTGATGTAATTTATATAGACTGAACTTTAGCATTTGATAAGATCATACACAAAACACTGATCAATAAATTAGAAAAACTAGGCACTGACATAATCTTAAAAGATGGATAGCCGCATGGCTTTCAAATAGGACATGGCAATTGGACAACTCAAGTTCTAGGTTACAGTCAGGGTGTCCCACATTACTCTGTTCTAGGAATATTTTGATTAGATTTTATTTTCCAGAGCTATCTTTTTTTATCTGAGGTGTTCTGCAGTCTGCATTCAGATGATATGAAAATGGGTAAAATGATTATGTGTTACACATAGGGCATGTCTACAAAAAAACTTAACTAAATTGACCGTTCAGGCATAGGAGGATAATATGTTGATACATACATCAAAAACTCAGCATACGAGATTTGCGAGACCTTGACTTAAAGGTGATGATTAAATACAACACACAGTGGGTGAAACTGTAGATTCATTTAGGTACCTGGGTGTATTGGTAGATTCAGCTTTGAGTTTTTTTCTAATAATATCGACCAATTGTTTAATGATAGTTTTAGAACTATAGGTTGTATACAAAATTATAAAGTCTGGGGAATCAGAAATCTTTTATTTACTTATTTATTATTTATTTTTCCTTTTGTTGATTGGGCTAGTCCCACTAGGTCATTCGCCTCTTTTCTGGAGAGGCCTGAAGTGGTATTTATGCTACTAGAGGGAAATTTTGCCAGGGCATCAGGAAACTTCTCCTACAATGATGGTCCATACATCTGACAAATGAATGCACACATTCCATTCCAAGCACAGTGGTGGCTTTGGGAATGATGCAAAACATGGCAGACAGAGAGATAGGATTTGTGGCAAATGTCTACTCCTGGAACTATTGCAGAAGGCTTCAGAGGAGATGTTTAGCCCAAAGGAGATTGTGGATGGAACAGTGGAGGATACAGAAGAGTTAACTCAGAAAAATCTGTCCAAGGATTTCAGAGGAGATAAATGGTCATAAGAGAATGTTATTCTTGTAAGCCTCAATTTGGGAGGGTTGTGGGATGACTTACTGATGGACTTGGTTGAGCAAAGCAAGCCAGATATTGGAAAAGAGCTATCTTGAGGTGAGATTATGGATAAGATCCAAAAGAAAGAAGTGAAGGATATTTTAAAAAACATTTGCAGAAACAGTAAGAGAAAAGACAGAAGAGAGAAGAAAAAAGAGAGAGTAGGAAGATGGAGGAGTTGGGAAAAAAGAAGTATGTTGTTCATCTACAGAATAAGGAAGAAAGAGAGACTGTCAGGCATGAAATATGGTATACAGTGACTGTGCCTTTAGGAATCAAGAGGTAATAGTGTTCATTTTGATAAAAAGAGACATTGTGATATTTTTTAAACTGATACAAGACTAGAGACTTTTTAGGTGGAATATGGTAAAAGAAAAGATGCAGCTACAGAATACCTATATTATTAATGCTTTTTACCCTGAAACACAAACAAAAGTACCTATGCAGTTTTGAATAGAAACAGAAAGAAGAACTCTAAACAATAACTATTAAGTAGTTTTTGTACAGAGATTAATGACATTGTAAAATAATTGATAACAGAGGATTATGGACTGAGGGATGGAATTGTAATGTTATTTTGAAAATGGAAAATGATAAAATTATACATATTCTAAGCATGATTAATACGGAAGGAAACAGCTGTTGCAAAGTATTGGGGAAAACTGAAAATGTTTTTGGGGGGAGGCAAGTGGGACATTTTGAGGTAATTTTGATAAGAAGACATGTTTTGTATATGGGAAGATTGGACATGATACAAACAAATATGAATTGGAATGTTATAAATGTAAACATACAGGACATTTATGGATGGATTGTACAAAAGATCAAGAAGAAAAAGTTTGTGTTAAAAAATGTAAGTGAATGTGAAAAAAATCAGGACCAATTACAACAGGAAGAACAAAAGAAGGATTTTGTAGAAGAAAAAAAACAAATAATAATAATATACAAGAAGGAGATAGTGGCAAAAAAGGAAAGAGAGGAAGGTGAAATAGATGTTAAGTCAGAGGTTAGTGATAGGGAAGATATAGATTGGAGGGAAGTTAAAAAGAAAAATTCTATTGGAAAAAAATATAAGATAGAAAAAGGAAATTCCAAAGCATAGGCCTGACAGTAAATGGATAAAAATATATATCATATAGATTAAGAAGGAGAGAAACAAATAATCTTAGAATTGTATCTGTTAATGTTAATAGTATAAAAAGTTTAGCAGGAACAATTGCAGGGTTAGAATGGTGTAATAAATGTGTAGTAGACATAACAGTATTAAAATATGTTGAAGATTTAACAAAGTTAGAGGGATTACAAGAAGAACATTTATGGAGAGGATGTATAATATGGAATTTGTTCAGGGATAGCTATACTATATAGCACAGCAATTACAATATTAGATTTTACTTTAGTTAGGTTAGAATTTTATAGACTTATAGCAGTTATATGCAGTATATAAAGACAGAGAAACATCATTTCAAGACATACTGGAGTATGTAATTGTAAATATGGATATTAGTAGTAACAGGAGATTTCAATTGTGACTTAAGGAATAAAAATAAAAAAAAAACAGACTAGCTAAGAGAAAAATGAGAAATCCTGAAGTGTGGAAATTTAGTATTAGGGAATATAAGCACAAGGTCATAGAGGAGAGGGAATGTTAAAACAATGATTGGTTATTATTTAGTATCTAAAAGTCTAGAAATAGCCTTAGAAGAAGCAAAGGAAACAGGATTTTAGGATCATATATAAGCCGCAGTGGTGCAGTGGTAGCATTGTCACCTCACAGCAAGAGGTTCTCCCATTTGATTCTCAGCTGGAGTGCCTTCTGTGTGGAGTCTGCATGTCATCCCAATGGTCGAGTGGCCTTCAAAGGACATGCGTGAATTGGTGTGCCTTCATTGAATGTTGGGTATCGAGCTGGCACCTCGGCACCATAAAAAAAATCTACTGCCAATCATTAGCGGACCGGAGTTCCGCTGTGGCGACCCCTAACTTGGAAAAGCCGAAAGAAGAAGAACATGGTAATATGGATAGAAATAGAAGAATGTAAAGAACATATAAAAATTGGAAAGAGATTAAAATAATAAATAAATTGTGGAATGAAAAAGGAAAATATAATATATTGAAATTATGGAAAGATCATATGATGATGAAAGAATTTTATAATAATTGGTAATATTGGTGGATGGAGTTTAATAAGAAATACAAAAGAATTATATACAATGGAAATATAGAATGAGGCAAAAAGAAAAAAGCATATATGGAAATGCAGAATAAGGTATTAAAAAGTTTAGAGAGAGACAGATGAGAATATATTTTATAGAAAAGAGAAATAGATATATAAAAGAAAATCAAGAAAAATAAAAATGATTGCATAAACAGATATATTTTTGCATGGAAAAAAGGAAGATGTGTCTCAATATTTAAGTAAAATAGTAAAAGAAGAAAGTGGTATAATGGGGGAAAAATATAGATGGGAAAGCTAAAAAAACAACAAGGAAGTATTATGAATATTGCGGCACAGTATGTTAAAGAGATGGCAAACAGCAAATACAACAAAAATGAAATAAAAATATATAGAAGGTTAGGTGATTTACAGAAGAAATAAATAAAGATATTGATAAACATATCAGGACAGACAGAACAGGATATGAGGACTGCCTGGGTCCACATGGTTGGGGCAAAAGGAATAAAGAAGGAAAATCCATTCTAGACTTCTGTCTGGCAAATGGCTTGAAAGTAGCCAACATATGCTTTAGAAAGAGAGACAGTCACAAGATCACATAAAAGAGTAGTCAACATGCAACTCAGGTAAACTTCCTCCTAGTAAGGAAAAGCCAGTGGGGCAGAATCCATGATTGCAAGGTCATCCCCAGTGAAACAGTCGGCCCACAGCATAAACCACTAGTTGCCACAATCAGCTGCAAGCAGTGGTCAGAGAAGGCTCTAAGGTCAACAGAGACCAGGCTGAAGACCTGGAAGTTGACTGGAGAAAAAGTACAACAGTTCAAGGAATTACTCAGGGCTCTAGCACCCCAAGAAGAGGAGGAAATAGTTGGAGTTGAAGAAGAATGGCAGCACCTAAAAACAGCATGTGTTAGGACTGCAGAAAAGATATGTGGCCTTGCCAGGCATGGAAATAAGGTACATAAGGAAAGCTGGTGGTGAAATGCAGAAGTCCAGGAAGTCATCAAAAGAAAAAAAGGAGTGCAAGAAGAAGTGGGAGACAGAAAAGACTGACCAGGCTAGGAAGGACTACTGGTTGGCTAACAAAGAAACTAAGAAAGAAGTTGCAATAGCTAAGAATAAGGCATTGGAGGCACTGTACCAACTTCTGGAAAGTGACTCAGTAAGGGGCACAAAGAAACTATATCAGGTTGCAAGGCAAAGACAGAAAGATAAAGAAGATAGTCAGACACCCTTTATAAGGGGTGCCAACGACAACCTGCTCACCAGCCCAGAGGACATCAAATGCAGATGGAAGGAGTTTTTCCAACATCTACTGAATGAAGAAAACCCCAGAGAAGCTGAACTGCCCCAGAAACAGCCTACAATGAGATAAGAAGAGGAGCCCACCCTAGAAGTAAGAACAGCATAAAGGAAGATGAAGTCAGGGAAAGCAGCAGGCTCAGATGAGGTCACAGCAGATATAATAAAGATGCTGGGTGAGAGAGGGGAGAAAGGGCTCCTGAGGGTACTGATAGCAGCATAGATAGAAAGGTATATCCCAGATGACTGGAGAATAAGCATACTCATGCCAGTGTACATAAACAAAGGGGACATCCACAACTGTGGGGTGTACAGAGGCATCAAACTCCTATCACATTGCATGAAAGCTCTGGAGAGGGTGATTAATAAATGGATACACAGAGTAGTAGAATGTAAGATGGGAGAGGAGCAGTTTGGATTCAGATCAGGATGCAGCACAATTGACCCGATATTTGCATTGCGACAGATACTTGAGAAGAAGCTAGAGATGAGGAGAGAGTCCAACTGGGCATTCCTAGTCTTGGAGAAAGCATATGACAAGGTCCCAAGAAAGCTGATCTGGGCAGTACTGCAGTGGTTTGAAGTCCCACAAACATTGGTAGAATTAGTGCATGTTAATTACAAGGACACAACGACTTAAGTACGAACAGTGTTTGGCCTCACAGAGGGGTTCACAGTGGGTGTGAGTGTACATCAGTGTTCAGCTCTGAGCCCACTGGTGTTCATACTGGTGAAGGACTACATTAGCAAACAGGTTGGAGGGGACGGATCAACAAAGCTGCTCTATGCAGATGATGTGGCAGCACAGGCAGACTCTGAGCTAGAACTTCAGCAAAGGCTAAGAGAATGGAATGCAAATTTGAAGGCACATGGGATGAAACTAAGCACAGATAAGATGGTGGTAATGGCAGCAAATTGGGGAAATCAGAATAAGCTGAGAATAGAGATAGAAGGGAAGATAGTGGAACAGGTAAACAGATTCAAGTATCTGGGAGGAGTAGTTGAGGAGAAGGGTAGTGTAAATGAAGAAGACAAATCTAGAACCAGAGGGGCTGCAGCCAACTGGTATAGAGTATCAGGTGTAGTCTATGACAGACGAATGCCAAAGAAACTGAAAAGTAAGGTGTACAAGACAGTAGTGCGACCAGTACTATTGTATGGTACAGAAACCTTGGCAGTAAAGGCAGAACAGTTGAAGAAGCTAGAGGTGATGGAAATGAAGTGCCCGAGAAAGGTAATAGGATGTACACTTTGAGACAGATGAAGAAATGAGGACATAAGAGTAGAAGCCAAAGTAGCTCCAATTGCAAAAAAGATCAAAGACAACAGATTACTATAGTTTGGGCACATGTGTAGAAAAGCAGAAGACAATCTGGTAAGGAAGATTTTGGACAGACAGGAAGAAGGTAAGAGGAAGCAAGGACATCCAGCAAAGAGGTGGATGGATTGTGTGAGAGAATGTCTGTGACAGTCAGGCATGAGTGTTGAAGAAGGCAGGAGTGTAGCAATGAATAGAGAGAGTTAGTGACAGTTAACATGAAACCCCGACCCCATGTAGAAAAATGGGAAAAGGGGGGCTGATGATGATATTGATAAACAGATTACTTTAATGGAATTAGACATAGTGATAAAAAAATAGATCTTAATTCCGTAGCAGGTTCAGATGATATGGGCTATTTTATGTAAAAGAATATGGAGCTCTGGCAAAAAAGAACAATCATAGTATATGTATTTAATGAGTGGCTAAATTATAGTATTTGTTAGATAAAAAAATGTAGTGGAATTATGAGATGCATTTAGAAGAAAGGAAAAAAGATGAAAATAGGAGAACAGTTGTGTTAAATACTACTGATTATAAGATATTTATAAAAATAATGCAAATAAGATTAGAGACTAAAAGGGATAAGATATTAGAAAAGAATATTTATGTAGTTAAAGGAAAAGGATGTCATGAACTATTAATGATTGTTAGGGAAATGGTAGTTGATGATGTTAAAAAAAATAATGAAGCAAAGTTACTGGTGGGTTATTTTAGTAGAGCACTTGATATGATGGATCATGACATGTTATAGAAAATAATGGAAGGATACAATTTTGGTAATCAAATTCAAAAGTAATCAGATCAGTTTATGTAAATAGTAAATGAGGAAGTTTGATAAATTTTTGCTTAAGTGAAAAATACAGATGAATAGGGGTCTAAAACAAGAATGTCCAATAAGTAGCACTTTATTTACAATTATTATAAATTGGCTATTAAGAGAAATGAAAAGACGAGAAAAGCACAGTATATACAGAATACCAGTATTGAATATCCTATCATCGGTTCCCTATCAGAAGCCTGAAACACTATAAGCTTGAAAATCAAGATCCTGAAACCAAAAGCCTGAAAACTCAAAATCCTGAAAACCCAAAATCCTGAAACTCAAAATCCTGAAAACACAAATAATGCTAATATGCCAATACAAAGACACTAATATCTACCGACTGACCTTGAACCTAACCCTAACCCTAAGGTCTGTCACTATCGCACATTCACCTGACCCACGCCCTAACCTAACTCTTAACTCACTACCCCTACCTAAACCTTTTTGTCACTATTGCATACATGCCTAACCTGGCTCTAACCCTAACTCACTTAAACCGCCCCTAACCTAACATAAAACCAACGCACACTTACCTGAACCCATGACCTAACACCACAGGGCTAACAATAGCAAAGCCACAATGACATCAGTATGTCCATTTTGTGTTTTCAGGATTTTGAGTTTCAGGATTTTGGGTTTTTAGGATTTTGAGTTTTCAGGCTTTTGGTTTTAGAATTTTGATTTTCAAGCTTATAGTGTTTCAGGCTTCTGATAGGGGACCCCTATCATCATATCCTATGCAGATAGTACTATTCATATGACCAAAGACAGAAAAATTGTGGAAGAAGTTCATCTGTATATAAATAATAGTTTACAAAAAATGGAGATGTCACTGAATAGGGATTTGGATCAGATGAACAGTTATAAGGGCAATCAATTTGGAAAACAAAAACTTTTGGTATTTGGAATAAAACTGGTGATCTGGGTGTCATTAGGGAACAATGGATGATTTTACACGTTTTAAAATGACTTAGTGCTATGTGGAGTAGGTGTAGATTGTCTTTTAAAAAGTACATCTAATTAATTCCCTATGGATGGGAAATATTTTATGTGGCTGGAGTATATATGATATCAAAATATTTGCAGAAGCCATTTATCAAAATGAGGTTTAGTTTTATTTGAGGATCTAGATTAAACACAGTTAAAAGAGGAGAGTGTCATATATGGATAAGGAAGATATGGGTTTGTTGAACCCTATAGTATTTCGGTCATCAGTGAATCTATATAACATGTTTAAATGGATAAATGGGAAAGAAGGCAAGCTGGTAGTAAGATTACTTAAAAAAATATGAAAGGGAATGGAATGAGATTTAATACAATTGAATAAAAGGGAGTGATACTGGAGAAATGAAGATATATAAAGACAAAATAAAAGTGTAGAAATTAAAAAGAGAGGAGATAGAAGAAAATAGAAACATATGCTTTAAAATATGATACAAAATTAAAGTGTGAAATCATGGAGACATCTAACAGGAGAACTAATAAAAGTTATAAAACAAAGAAATAAATGATGTATTAAGAATGTTGAATGTTAAGATTTTTTTAATGGAGGTTACACATTATCAGATTGCCTGTCAAAGGAAGTGTACCCTATAAAAAGGTAAATTAAAGGATATGTCATTTTTTGTGGAGAATTAGAAACTACAGAATATGTTTCTAACATATAAAAGAGTAAAACTTATGTGAAAGAAATTATATTAAAGAATATTTTGAAAGAAATAAGAGATTGTAAACAAATAAATATGGATATGATTGAATATGGGTTTTATGAGAAATGTAAGTAATGTGTCAAAATTTTAGATAGAAAAATGTTTTGTACTGTATGGGTAATATGAAATGAAAGATTGAATGAGATTATGTTTAAAGGAAATTGGATGATACCAAGTATGATATATAAAATCAAATGGCATTTGTGGAAAAAAAGGAGTGGGGGTCTACATAAAAATGAAAAAAGTTGGAAATGGAGGAATGTAAATGCAATGCATTTTTTGTGAATAAGTATATAGTTGTTAGTAATAAAGGACCCCTACTCTTTGTGATATGTGCAATAAGCTTTTTTACATCCACCTGAGCTACCACCAACTCAAGAGAATGGGGCCTCAGTTTAACATCTCATTCAAAGGAAGACACACTTGGAGTACAGCACCCCATTTATGCTGCACTGCAGTGTCAGCAATCAATTTGTTGGGTATGGGAATAGAACCCACATCCTTCTACACCAGAGGTGAGTGTGCTACCTATTGAGGCACTGATGCTGCATTGTTTGTTAGATACATTAGTCCTAAACTTGAGTATGGAATAATAATATTGAAACCTTATAAAAAAACAAGCATGAATAAATTGGAAAAAGGTCAACAGAAATATACCAGGGACATCCATGCATGTGAAAATATCTGAACTTGAACAGTGTCTCACACATGTATTTAACATGAGATGTTATTCAGGTATATATGCTCATAGGTTAGTAGTAGGCTAACTGCCCTTGTATTGTAAGCCTAGCCAATTATCCCTTGTGAGACTCAAACCCTGCACCTTGGTTTTGTAAGGCAAACACCTTAATCATTAGGCCACCCTCCCATGCCATTTAAGTATTTATGTCATTTAGAGACAACTACCTCTGGGTATGTTTGAGTTATAAAAAACTAGTACAGAATCTTCAGACAACCTATGCAGAAGATTACATACAAATGAGAGATGTACTAATTGGTTCTCTGACAGAGTAGCTGACGCATGGAATAGACTAGAAAATTACAATAATGCAAGCACTAGTCAAGAAAATATTTTTGAGAGCAACCTGGGCATTTATTCTGAAAATAACTGTTTTAGTGTATTGGCAGGAGAGGCATTATGGTCCATACCTGAAATATTTATATGTATATAAGTATGTATGCATGTATATGTGTCATTTGTGATGTACCCCAGAGTTCAGTCCTTAGGCCACTTCTTTATTTATTTCTCTTATATTAAAGATAATATGAATAATTTGTGTCTGACCAAGTTTCAGATGACTGCAAACTTTGTATCATCACAAATTCCCCATAGTACACCAAGATCTGCCAAGAGGATCTGTGCCAAAATAACTGGTGTCAAAACCATTCTCTAAAACTAAATGCCAAGAAGTGCATAATTGTCTGATTCAGCAAGCACAGCACCTCTTGTAGCAATCATATTAATAACACGCCCCTAGAAATTGATTCTGAAGTTAGGGTCTGGGAACCTATGCCAACAATGAACTGTCTTTGATCTCCAAGTATTATAAGTGCTATAAGGAAGTGTTTACACAACTTGTATCTAAAGATATTGTATCCAGATCCAGGGATAGAATCATTCCACTGTACTTGGCACTCATTAGACAATCATGGAGTATAAAGTCCCTGTTGGTATGTACTTGTCCAAACACTTGTCACAATCAGAATGACCACAATGCATTCTCTCTAAAAAAATAAGGAACCTGAATAGTAAAAATATGCAGATTATCCCTAAGGTTGTTCCCATGTCTCAGTATCATACAGACTGCTGAGAGGTGACCTGTAGCTCATATCAGATCTATTACTCATTGGCAAGTCAAAGTGTCTACATTGAATGTTCGAACATTCAAAATTCCAAGTGTCATATGGTCGACATCATATTATCTAATTTTTGAATGTTCGAACGTGGTAATGGAGATCTCCATACAGTGCGGAATGGGAAGATTTCCCTTTTCTGCACTGTAGTGCAATCTCGGAGTTGGTATATTTAAAGAGCGGGGGGTGTGGGGTGCAGGGGGGGCTGGCCGCCTGCTTAAAATGTTCAGGTAGGTGTGTATTTTTTTTGTTAGATATTCAAAATTTTAAAAGTTTGGTCATATGGTGTCAACCATATGACAGTTGAACTTTTAAAAGTTTGATTATCAAATATAGATCCCAAGTCAAATGGTATCAGAAACACCTACTCAAGAGAACTCAATCTCTTTGGTAAAATAAATAGAACTTAGAGGGAAAAGCATGTAGCACAGTGAATACAACTTCAGTTAAAACCTTCTTCCACTCCACATAAAGCAGAGGACTTCGTTTACTCTATTCAAATGTAATTTGGATGAAAGGATGGGTAACAGTAAATTCACGCCCAAGTTACCAGGTCTGCCCCTTATGGATAGGGTTAGCATATACCTCAACATATCCTTCTTTGATCTATGTCTGAGCTGTTAGTAAGCAAAATGTAAAAACTAAAAACTACCATGGGAATGTAAGCCTAGGCTTCTTAAGATCCTCACAGTCAATAGCCTACTAAGTACCTATGAACTTATGAAGTGGCCACCTCGATAATCCAAGAAAGTACAGTCAAGCAAAGAAAATACATATTTTGTTTAAATTCATAAATTTCCTAACACATTTCTACAATGCATTTCTCTCATATGTTTTACTAATATACCTATTACTTTCCAAAATTCAAAATTTTAATTTCCTGATAGTCACTCCTGTATAAAATGCATTACAGACTGCACATTACAAATGATATCCTGGTGAATCTATATTACATGTAAATCTGATTATAGCACCTAAATCAAAATTAGTTTCAGAAGTCATCATGTAGAGACTGTTCATAATGAATCAACAACACAAACACCCCCTGCACGCATAGGTGTCATTAGATTTTTCAGTTAAAACATTCTTAGATTTCTGTATTGTGCTTTTTAAATAATTTTCAAACATTTCATTTATTTTTTCTAATCTGACACAGTAGAACACTACTTGTTTAACTAATAAATAATTTCCTAAAATTACTTTTCAGTGTTTCTTAATCACATTTTTACAATATCTAAATTAGCTGTGCAACTCAATATTCATCACTGGATCCTTCTTACATACCTCTTCACCTTCATTTATAATGCATGGGGAAATCTCAGTGATGTTTAAATCTTTGAGATCTTTCTTTACTTTTGTAATGGGATGTAATAAAATATCATTTGAGTAATGTCTAGAATAAAACATAGTTAATGTCTCATAAGCCTTAAAAACTTCATCTTCAGTTGTTAGCCTTGGCACATGAATAAAGTTGAATAAAAACAAATATGTAAGAATGGAACAATGATGAATGTTGTGTATACAGCTAATTCACATATAGCATTTTTTTAACCCATCTAACTTCTTTTTAAAAGATCATATAGTTGTGTTTAGTGTTGCAATGATTGCATTTCTTTTAAGTGTGCCATAGTTTTCAAGCTCTATCTGTTGAATAGTTCTCTTACTTTCACATGATAACCATGGGTCTATGTTTGATGTAACCCTTTTCCTTCCAATGGGTATATCAGTATTAAGAACAGCAAAGAATATCCTGTTAAATGATTAATTCATGGCCAAAAGGCAGTGATTTAAGACTTGACCTGTTATACTGTTCAAATAAACTAATGAAAGAGTAACTGACAATTTTTTTAGCTTTCTAGCTGAGCATGGTTTGTTTGTAGCTTTTACAATGTGATGCATTTTTTAATGAACTGTTAAATGTACTGTTTGTATGAAGAAGTAAAACGTTAATGACAGCCCTTATCAGTTTTAACAAATTTACTGAGTTCATAATGATGTTTTATTGGGCTCTGTGATTACATGTACATTCTTACTTCATACTGGAAGGACAAGAGTGTGTTCTGGTTTCTAAGATCAATAAAATAAATTGGATCTATGACTCTCTAGATGGATACAGTGCAAAAGAAGTGGTGCTGAATAGATGGGGATGATACTTGCACTAAGGACAAGGAGCTAAAACCTTCCATGATATAGCCCAGGCCAGACAGTAACTAGAAAGCTATAGAAGTTTCCAGGATCAGAGGCTGGACAGGCAGAGCAGAGTGGAAGAAGAAAAAAAGACAGGAAAGAGATATAGTAGTGGAAAAGAGTTCTTTAAAACCATTCCTGTTTTTTAGACAAAAAAATGATAAATAGATAAAAGCATTGGAATGGCATGCAACAAATTTTAAAGAAACCATATGGCAGGATGAAGAAAAAGACCTTAATGAATGAGAAACAGAGCCTATGGACAAACATATTTCATTCTGAGAGCAGGCATTCTGCAAGAGAATTGCATATTAAATATAAATGGAAGAACAACACCTTTAAAATATTTTTTTTTAGAAAAAAGGCTAATTTAAAGGGGCCTTGCATAACAGAAAAATTCAGATGCTAACAGGAAATAATGGATGAAGGATTTCTGATGGGAGAATAATCTAAATGAGTGTCATAATAGTTTCTAGTGCAAATAGTAGGTGCTTGAACCAGTTTAGTTTAAGCCTTGTGGGGGAACGATAAATGACAAACAGTAAACCTTTGGTTATGTAGCATTTGTATTATTTTCAAATAGAGGGGGAGATTAATAAATAGTTAATACTCGAGAATAAATGGTCTTCAAGGTGACAGGGATTAACTGCCAAGGGGAACACACAACTGACAGATGGTTGGACAACCTGAGCATAACAATCTGGTGACACCAACAGAAAGAAGCAAGGAAATAGTGAAAGGAGGGGAGGGAACAGAATCAAAACAACATGACAGTGCCAATGTTGAGTTGATGCTCACAGGGCAAAGAAAATAGAAATCTGGACAAACAGAAGGTGATGAGAAAATGTGCATAGTTCAAAGTGTATGTAGTTTCTATTTGTTTTGGTTAAAAGATTGAAAAATAAACTTAAGTGAGGCAGGTGCACAGACATTTAAACTAATATGATTAAGATTTAAAAAAAATAAAGGATTTACAGGAAATGGGTGAGAAAGAAGATAACAGGAGAGGAACCACAGTGAAACAACATAATACACAGAAAAAGGGGCAGGGCAACAACAACCAGCAGAGAGAAGAAAAGCAGATACACGATGACTCTTAATATAGAAATATGGGACGTGAATGGGTATGTGGGGGACTCCTGACAGTGCAGGTATTACACTATCTGAGAAGAATTAGACTAAATATAATATTATGCTACAGGAGACACATTTAGCAAAAACAGACGTGAAAAACTTTTTAAAGAAATGGCAAGGAGGAGGATACTATGCTCAAGCCATAACTAGGAGGAAGAGAGGGAATTAATTCTAGTAAGAAAAGGAACCAGATTAGAAAGAAAGGGAGGTCAAATATGAACAATTCCTACTATTGAGTAGGAGTTGGGGGAAAGAGGATAACAATAGGAAACTTTTACTTGCCCCAAGGATGATGAAAACAGAGTTAAAATCAGTGATGGGAGATCTGATAAAGTTTCATCTAGGATTAGTAGTAATAGGGGGGGATTGAAACAATATAGCAGATAAACAAGATGTAACTGGGGGGCCTTGCAGAAGGAAAATACTTTCAACAACTTTGCAGGAGTTATGGGTTAATGGATGTTGGGTTACTTCCATGTGTTGAAAAAGCATATACACTTATTATGCAGGGAGAGAAGGAAACTTGTCCAGATTAGATCGATTTTATGTAATAGCAGAACATATTTATTTAGTTAAACAATTGGTGACTCACCCGAGGTTGTTTTCAGATCATTCCTTAGTGCAAATTGAATTGCATAACCTAACTTATAATGCTATGGAAAGATACTGGAGGGCTCAAGCATGCTGGTGCAGGAATTTAAATGGTAGGCAGCACCTGACAAACATTCTTCACCAGTGGGGAAACATTGTTAAATTAATAAGACTGATTGTGATCAAAATATTATTTATTTAAAATTCATTTACCAGGAAAGGTTGACTGGGGCAGAGGCCATTTTCGGCAAAGGACCAAGGAGAAACACTCCAGGTACATGTCTTTGCAATGTGAGAGTAAACCAGAACAAACTGACGCAAATGCAGGAAGGGCATGCAGACTCCACAGAAAAGGCACCCCAGCCAAGAATCGAAACAGAGAACCTCTTGCTGTGAGGTGACAGTGCTAACCACCGACTGTGCCACAAATAAAACTACACTTAGAAAAATATTACAGAGATATTACAAGGATATAAAAAGGAGATTTAAGACAGCAGGTGAGATTTACAGAATTGGAGATTAGAAAGAACAAAGGAACTGCAAAGGAAGGAAGGATATAAGGATAACATCTCATGGCATACAGTCTTAACAGAGCTGACTAGAAAGTGGGAGCAATATTTAGAGGATGATATCATGAAGTGGTCAGCAGTCCTAAAGCTGAAGGATTTTGCTAATACTTCAGGTTGTCAAAAAGCAATAGCACAGAAATAGGCAACAACAGGTGGAGAGGAAAATAACTAAAATCAGGGATATGAGAGCAGCCCAAGTGAAAAGAAACTCAGAACAAATCAGAAGAACACTTGGAGATTACTATAGGAAGAATTATGCTAGAGTGGATGTTGATGAGGAATGAGATACAAGCTTGGAAATGGACATAGGAGATGGAGACATACCAGAGCTGACACAGGCAGAAGGAGGTAGCTTGTCTTGACCAATATCGGCACAAGAAATATCTCACTATCTTAAGAAACAAGCAACTGGTAAATTGCCATGGAAGAATGGAATATTGATAGACATTTGGAAGGAAATGGGGTACTCTTTATTGTAAACATGGGTAAGTTTATTTAATACAATGTTAGAGACAAGATATGTGCCCATTTCTTCGAAGGAGGTGATAATCTCAATGATCCTCAAGGAGGGAGAGATCCCCTTTCTTAAGACTTATATAATCTGACTGCAGTCTTAAATGCTGAATATAAATTATTTTATTTCAATTCTAGCCCAATAGACTAGCATAATATTGCCTACAATAATAAATCAAGACCAATGTGAGTTTGATAAAAACTGACAGACAATTGATAAAATACTGTTGATAAATATGAATTATCAGAGATGAAGAAAGAAAAGATTCATTAGTGATGATGGGTCTGGACACAGAGAAGGCATTTGATAGGGGAAATTTCAGATTCCTATGGGCAACACTGGAGATAGGCTTTCCTAATGCAATGATACAACTAATTCTATACATTTATAGGGATTTCTGAGCAAGTATAAAAAGTAATAGCATGGTAATGGAACAATATCTAGTACAGCAAGCAACCAGACAGCAGTGTCCATTCTCACTGCTGCTATTTGCACTATACATATAGCTGTTGACCTCAAAAATCTAGCAGCCAGGATGCAAGGTTGGCAAGTAGGAAATCAGTACAAGTTAGCATTATTTGCTGATGATGTTATAGTATTTCTATCTAATCCAGACAGATACATGTCAGCCTTATTTAATATACTTGAGCAATTTGCAAATATAGCAGGGTTTAAAATAAATCAAAATAAAACAAAAACAATAATCATAAACTATAATCCGTCTTTTCAGATGGTTCATGAATATCCCTTTCTATGAAGACATTGTAAAATGAAATATTTTGGGGTTTGGGTTTTAAGGAAGTCACAGCACTCCATCATTGAAACATGCAATGAGCTAATAATTAACATTAGGAGAATGGTAAAACGATGGAGTGTGGTAAATGCTGATCTAGACCAAAAGATCTTAAGAAAAAAATGTTGTTGACACATGTTAATGAGCCCTTGGAAGAAAGGTTGTTTGGGATTACCAAATCTGAAAGAGTATTTCCTGGCAGCACAGCTTAGATTATTTCCTTACCTGCAGAATTGTAATTCTGTGTTAAACTATAAAGACTTTATACTAAGATCAGTGAATAAACATTGAAATAGACAAGATGTAGAAATATGTGCCCAGCTGAATGGGAAATATTATACCAAAGATAATCATCTTGCTATGGTTGGTAAGCACTTATGAACAGTATTGAAAGACAATGATGGGAAATGGTGGAACTTTGAGTTGCTGCCTATTAGCACAGGTAATCTTAGTATCAAATCAGAAAATATACTAGTCATGGATTGATATTTAAAGAGGGTACAATAGTACTTTGGGAGCAATTAAGGAGCCACGGAAGGGTGATGGATTGGCAGGAAATAAAAACAAAAACTATAATATCCCCCAGAAGCACTGGTTAAAATACAGATGAGTGCTGAAGCTGTTGGAGAGATACGATAGAGAAGTTAATCAGGGAGATAAAATAAAACTGATTTGGGGTACAAATCCTAATGGAGGCAAGATCAGATGAGACAAGAGAGTTCTCTGCAAACCAGATTTTATTGTTCACTAAACACAATTAAAAACCATAAATACATAGCACTTTTTTATATTTTTAAGGGACTTCATCAGAGTTAATGTCAACTCCAAAAGTAGTGCCAAAACCTGTATATCTGATGAAGAAATAGTCTTCTGAGCATTCAAAAACTGAGAAAACCAGTCCAAACCAATAGCATGAGGGATAACAGAAAATAAGTTAACAACATCAACAGTAATAAAAAGATATACCATCATCAAATGTTGAGGAATTCAAATTTTCCAGTGTATGCCAAGAATCCTTTAAAATATAAGATTTAGATTCAAAAAGGCCTTTACATTTTAAATCAATAAATTTAGCCAAGGACTCAGTCTTAGAAGCCTTTGTGGCAAAAATTGGTCTCAGAGGGTGATTTTGAATCTGTGAATCTTGGGAATGCCAAGTATGGAAGGAATTACAGGTTTGAAAACATCACATGATGATGTGAACATTAATTCTAATGCTTAAGTAAGTACACACCTTTTGTCTGAAGTGAATTTTGAGACTTGACTGTTTAGCCCCCAGGTTTCTTTAGGCTCAGTTATGGGTATTGGCACTTTAAAGTCACAGCTTGATCATTTTGAGAGGAAACATTTTTAAATTTAGAAACTTACAGTTAGAGAACTCATATTTGTCAGAATGTATGCAAATTAAATATGCGCCAAAAGGTTTGCAGGAATGGAAATTTCCAAACGGAGTAGATGTTAATTCATCATATATGTTGAACTTGTAAGACTTTTGATGATACTAGACTAAGACTGTTTGATTTATTAATTAAAATAAATGAATGGAAATAGATATATTACATAATGAGATTAAGCTCTCGGTATTTCCATTTGTAAAAATTTACTTTTTCAAATAAACAAAGCTGATTATAAGTCCTTATTTTACAAAATTGATAGCATCATTGAAAATAATAGGGCCAGGGAAGTGCACAAACAAATAGTTTTCCCAAATTTGACCAGCAACAGCTTTATAGGGTCAACATGTGTAGAGCTAATTTGGAAAGCATTGTTAATGAATCCTTTTTGGGGACAAAACAACAATTAACTTTTTAGAAAATCTCCAGATCTGACAATCAGAAGGGTTGGCAAATTGTTGACCAGATGAGAATTTGGGCCCCAACAAAAACAAAAGCCAGTACAAGAGCAATTACTACAAGCATCATGGCAAAGGCAGGGGTTGGAATAGGAGATACTGAGCTGAATAAAAATGAAAAAAAAACAGCTAACATGACATTAAAGTAAACAGCATGAAAATAGGGTAAGCGCTTTCATGTGAACATTAGGCACTTCATCAGACCACACTTTGTTACAGAACAGAACAATTTAAATACAATGTTTCAAAAACTAGCAGGCTAAGGCACATGATCTAAGAACTAGCCCTAAAGACACTGCCTTGTTCAAACCTAAACCCATGTCCACTTGCAGTTCTAAAATATTATTAAGCTCCAAGCATTCTGCATGTGTTTTATTTATTTATTTTGCTTTTATTTTACATTTGTTGACCAGGTTTGTCCTACTGAGCTGATAGCCCTTTTTCAGTGGAGGCTTGAGTAGAAAAGCTCCACAAATTTCCAATAAAATTGTAAATGCAAATGGCAACAGTAAAAGCATAAAAATTATTTACAGAGATAAAGTCGACATTTAACTTAAGATATGTGCAGAAACTATATGCAAAGTTTGTAAGTACAGCCAAGGTAGTTACAGTTAGTGAAGATCATACAGATAGTATATAAGTAGAAATATTTGAAGATTGAGTGACAGGTAATTACCTAGATAAGATGACTAAGAGAGCTGACATATAACAAAAATAAAACCAGTGAGGGCAGACAGTAAGCTATGTAGGAGAGGAAGACAGTTTATGGAGGGTGAGTACAGTGGCATGACCAGCAATTTTTAAGTAGTCTTTGTTGGTTTATTTAAATTCTTTGAGTTGTTTGAGTGTTCTAATTTCCAATGGGAGTTATTCCAAGAAATGGTAGGATAGTAGCTGTAGAGGTTTTGGCCCAATTTTAATCTTGGGTTTATATATTTGTAGTAAGTCTTGGTTTGAGCTACAGTTAGTCCTAGAAGAAGTGTAGAAGGAGATTAGATGAGACAAGTAGGTACAGAAAGATGGTTGGTACAAGATACAGTGGATAAGCTGAAGCTGAGACAGGAGTAGCAAGTGGGTAATTCTAGCCAGTTTAAGTGTTTTAAAGCGAGACAATGATGAGATCTATAGCTTTGATTTGCAGCAAATTTGGCCATTTTGTTATAGGTAGTTTCTAGCTTAGTTAGGAGAGAACTTTGAAGGCTGGTGATGATTTGAAAGCTTTTCAATAGACTTGGTAGGACATAGGCATGAGAGAGGGAAACTTTACCTTTCTTTGATAGGAAATTTTTATTTCTATATATGAGGGCAAGTGTTGATGGGTTTTCCTAATGTAATTATTAACATGCAAATCAAATTTCAGTTGCTCATCTATCATAACTGCGTGATATTTTGTGTTGGGTTCAACTATGATAGTTGCTTTAATTACAGAATGGATAGCAAAAGTGGATTTAAGGTGGTTTAGGTTTTGAGGAAGGAAAAAGCAAGAGTTTGTTTAGGATTTAGTGTTAGCAGGTTGTTAGAGTGCCAGGTTTCAACAGAGATGAAGGATTTCTGAGTAATAGAATTTAAGTAAGAGAAGGTATCTGCAATGGTGATGACTGTAGAGTCACCAGCAAGTTGGATGAGGGATGACTGAGGGCAGGAGGTATAGAGTAGATTAGTAAAAATGTTGAAGAGTAGTAGACAAAGAATGGATCATTGGGGAACACCCATTTTGATAGGGAGAGGAGGGGAGAGAGCAGAGAGACATTTTACTGATTGTAGTTGATCTGTGAGGTAGAGAAGTTAAAGTTAGTGAGTTTGTCCAGATGAAAGGAGTGACAGACTATATCAAATGCTTTACAGAGATCTATAAATAAGCATGACACTAGCATACTGTTATCTCTGGCTAGCAAAATAGTGTTGATAAAGGATAGGAGGGCAGTAGTGGTGCTGTGTTTTGCATGAAAACCTTGTAGTGTGGGGGTGAGCAATTTCTTGATATACGTGTTACCTGACTTCCTTAAGCACACATTTTCCAATATTTTTGAGAGAGGTGATAGGATAGCTATGTGTCTGAAACTGGAGATTTCTATGGAGTTACCTCCTTTGTGTATAGGTAGAATATAGAATTCTTTCCAGACAGAGGGAACTTTTGATTCAGAGGTTGAACGGTTTATCAGTATAGAGATTGGAAGAGCTTGAGAGTCTGCTGCTGTCTGAAGGAAGTAGGGAGTTATGGTATCAGTAGATCTAGAGCAGGGTTTTAGTTTGCAAAGTAGAGATTTAATGAAGCTGTTAAGTAAAGGTTTAAGGTTTAACAGAAAATATGTTAGTAGAATTCTGACTAGAGGAGGGGTTCAGGTGGATTTGTAGTGTTAGAATTAGAGGGGATCAGACTTATCATCTTACTAATGGATTCCATGCAGTAGGAATTGAAGATGGAAGCTGTTTGTTGAGGTTAATTTGTTGAGTAGAGAATTGGAGATGAGGGATGTCCTTCATGGATGCATCTGCAGTCATTACAGCTGGGTTGTCCTGTCGCCAGGCAGCCCTTCAGTCGGCCGGATTCCAAAGTCCGGGTCCGGCTTCGGCTGATGTCGCACTTCACCCGACGTCATCTCTGTTGGTCTTCGGGTATAAAAGCATCAGCCGACGCCATTTTCCTCAGTCTTTCTTGCCGCGTGGCGCCCGAAGCAGAAGCTGTTCGCAAGTGCCGGTCGGTCGGATCCAGAGATTATTTCTACCGAATACTACTTTGAAGACTTCTAAAGCTAAGTACCCCGTTGGGGACTCTTTCTTGCCTCAGCCGATGTCAGAAAAAGTTAATAATTGTTTAACCTGTGGGAAACAAATACCTCATAAAGATTTCCACTCTTACTGTCTGCCTTGTTTAGGCCCAGCCCACGACGTAGCAGCCTGTTCGGCCTGTGCTTCCTTCAACCGACGAACGCTTAGGCGTCGGTCGGAGTTTGCAGAACAGTTTTTCGGTACTGATTTTGCGTACATTATGTCGTCGGAACCTCCGACAACACTTTTTGCCAAAAAACGCAAAGATAAAGACCGACACTCGCGGTCCGTGGTTTCGGCCGAAACCATGCTTAAACAAACATGAGTGTCTCGGTTTCGCTGAAACCGAGAAAACTGATCAAAGTACAGCTGAATCTATCTCTACAGCTGAGGCCCCTGCTATTGAACCAACCTCAGAAGTTTTATCGACTACCAATGACTTATCAGACACCATTCCCTTGGATGTCTCTACCCCAGCACGTGGTGCTGCTAGGCCTCCAGCAGCCATGTCCATTAAGGCCTTCGCCAGGGCTAAAGCAGCCAAACTTCTAAAAAGTGCCTGTTAAACCCCCTACCAGGCCCTCTTCTAGTAATCAAATGCTTACTTTGGCAGAAGATTTAATTACATTAATTAGAGGATCTCAATCTCACCCAGACAGGGCCTCTCAGCCCCGTGAGAAGAGACCTAGGGCAGAGCCCCCTGAGCCAGTGTCCTCTGATGATTCGGCTGATGAATCAGACATAACTGACCAGCCAGAGGCCCCTTTCTCCAATTTTGAAGATTCTGATGCTGAAGAATCTATTCCAGCTGCTTCTCCTCCAGAAGAATTCTCCTTTGGGGAAACCTTACATGCCATGCGAGAGCATTTCCAATGGCAGCAACAAGATTTTTCAGATTCCAGAAAAAGACTTAGAACCTTTCTACGCCTTCCACAGCACAGGCCCTTAGCTATACCTCCTGTCCTCTCTGTGGTAGATGATGCTTTCAATGATGTCTGCTCTGCTCCAGATTCACTGCCCCCAGCCCCTGCCAAACCAGACAGATTTTACAGGGTGCCAGATACTCATCACCACCTTTACAAGGCCCCTCTTGCTGACCCCGAATCTATATCCCAGGGTCCCAAGGCAGTAGCCGCGACCATAGCTAAAAACCCTATACCTTCTGAAAGGGAAGCAAGGTCACTAGACAGATGGGGTAAAAAGGTTTACACTTCAGCTACTCTCTCAGCTAGAGCTTTAAACTGTCAATTTCACATGATACAATACCAAGAATTTATGCTTGATCAGTTAACTAAAAAACTAACCATTGATGAATCTCTTGATAAGAAATATGTATTAGAGATGGTAAATAACATACAACAGGTTAGTAACCATTCCTTAAAATGTGGCTATGATGCACTGGAGGCTTCATTTAGATCAGCCATGACTGGCACAGTGATAAGAAGACATGCATGGCTAAAGGAGCAACCTCTACCGGATCATGTTAAAGCTAAGTTGCTAGATGCTCCTATGGATAAGACAAGCTTGTTTGGTACACCTGCACAGCAGGTTATAAAGAAAATGGAAGAAAAAGCAAAATTAGCCCAAACGGTTAAAGATTTCCTGCAAGTTCAACCCCCAAGGTTTAGCAGGAACTGGCCTGCCAAAAATTGGTCCTTTCCAGACTCCACAAGATTTCAAAGGGGCAGGAATAGGCGTCCCAGAGGCAGAAACCAATCTAGAGGTGGTGCCTACAGAGGACGACAGTGGCAAGGTAACAACAGAGGCTCAGACACAACCACTGCCACTACAACAGCACAGCCACAGTGACTTAACCCTAAATCCGCCTACCAGGGAACAAATAACAGCTCCTCTAGGCGGAAAGTTAACTTTATTTTCAAAGAACTGGCACCACATAACAAAAGACAAGTGGATTTTACAAACCATAGATCAAGGTTACCGATTCCACTTCCACACTTTACCAGTCAAAAGAGGAATGCCAAATCTACCTCCAAATCAAAAAGCAGAAGCTCTACAACAGATAATGGAGTTAGCAAACATGAGAGCTGTGGAAAAAGTACCAACAGCAGAGCAAGGAAAGGGGTTCTACTCCAGACTATTTCTAGTTCCAAGAAAGGAAAAAAGTTGGAGACCAATTCTCGACCTGTCCACCTTAAATACATACATCATTGTACCAAAATTCAAAATGCTGACCCTACAGCAACTTCTTCCCATGCTGGGCAAGGAGTGTTGGCTGGTAACTCTAGATCTCAAGGAGGCATACCTGCACGTCCCTATTCGACCAATCTGCAGAAGATACCTCAGATTTCTTGCAGGATCAGAGCACTATCAATTCTCAGCATTGCCTTTTGGCTTATCTACTGCGCCCAGAGTCATCCCTAAGTACCTGGCATCAGTAATCGCCCATTGCAGACTACAGGAATTCAAATTTACCCATACCTGGACGACTGCCTACTACAAGGGGACAACAAAAGCAAGTTGACAACAGATTTACAAAGGGTCATTTACTTGCTACAAGCACTGGGATACACAGTCAATTTAAAAAAGTCAAGGCTGATACCATCCCAAACAAGGACTTTCTTGGGAGCGGAATTGGACACAGTAAGACAAATGGCATTCCTAACTACAGAAAAACAAAAAGAACTCCCTCTTTACTTCTTGGCGAGACATACCGCAGCTCGACAGCTGACACAGACAGAAAGAGGTAGCTTGCCTTGACCAATATTGGCACAAGAAATATCTCACTATCTTAAGAAACAAGCAACTGATAAATTGCCATGGCAGAATGGAATCTTGATAGACATTTGGAAGGAAATGGGGTACTCTTTATTGTAAACGTGGGTAAGTTTATTTAATACAATGTTAGAGACAAGATAAGTGCCCATTTCTTCGAAGGAGGTGATAATCTCTATGATCCTCAAGGAGGGAGAGATCCCCTTTCTTAAGACTTATATAGACTGACTGCAGTCTTAAATGCTGAATATAAATTATTTTATTTCAATTCTAGCCCAATAGACTAGCATAATATTGCCTACAATAATAAATCAAGACCAATGTGAGTTTGATAAAAACTGACAGACAATTGATAACATACCATTGATAAATATGAATTATCAGGGATGAAGAAAGAAAATATCCATTAGTGATGGTGGGTCTGGACACAGAAGGCATTTGATAGGGTACATTTCAGATTCCTATGGGCAACACTGGAGATAGGCTTTCCTAATGCAATGATACATTTGGCTCTATACATTTATAGGGATTTCTGAGCAAGTATAGAAAGTAATAGCATGGTAATGGAACAATTTCTACTACAGCAAGTGACCAGACAGCAGTGCCCATTCTCACTGCTGCTATTTGCACTATACATATAGCTGTTTACCTCAAAAATCTAGCAGCCAGGATGCAAGGTTGGCAAGTAGGAAATCAGTACAAGTTAACATTATTTGCTGATGATGTTATAGTATTTCTATCTAATCCAGACAGATATATGTCAGCCTTATTTAATATACTTGAGCAATTTGCAAATATAGCAGGGTTTAAAATAAATGAAAATAAAGCAAAAACAATAATCATAAACTATAATCCATCTTTTCAGATGGTTCAGGAATACCCCTTTCTATGAAGACATTGTAAAATGAAATATTTTGGGGTTTGGGTTTTAAGGAAGTCACAGCACTCCATCATTGAAACATGCAATGAGCTAATAATTAACATTAGGAGAATGGTAAAAAGATGGAGTGTGGTAAATGCTGATCTAGACCAAAAGATCTTAAGAAAAAAATGTTGTTGACACATGTTGATGAGCCCTTGGAAGAAAGGTGGTCTGGGATTACCAAATCTGAAAGAGTATTTCCTGGCAGCACAGCTTAGATTATTTCATTACCTGCAGAATTGTAATTCTGTGTTAAACTGTAAAGACTTGATACTAAGATCAATGAATAAACATTGAAATAGACAAGATGTAGAAATATGTGCCCAGATGAATGGGAAATATTATACCAGAGATAATCATCTTGCAATGGTTGGTAAGCACTTATGAACAATATTGAAAGACAAGGATGGGAAATGGTGGAACTTTGAGTTGCTGCCTATTAGCACGGGTAATCTTAGTATCAAATCAGAAAATATACTAGTCATGGATTGATATTTAAAGAGGGTACAATAGTACTTTGGGAGCAATTAAGGAGCTACGGAAGGGTGATGGATTGGCAGGAAATAAAAACAAAAACTATAATATCCCCCAGAAGCACTGGTTAATATATAGATGAGTGCTGAAGCTGTTGGAGAGATACAATAGAGAAGTTAATCAGGGAGATAAAATAAAACTAATTTGGGGTACAAATCCTAATGGAGGCAAGATCAGATGAGACAAGAGAGTTATCTGCAAACCAGATTTTATTGTTCACTAAATACAATTAAAATCCATAAATACATAGCACTTTTTTATATTTTTAAGGGACTTCGTCAGAGTTAATGTCAACTCCAAAAGTAGTGCCAAAACCTGTATATCTGATGAAGAAATAGTCTTCTGAGCATTCAAAAACTGAGAAAATGCATATATATGCAAAGTTTGTAAGTACAGCCAAGGTAGTTACAGTTAGTGAAGATCATACAGATAGTATATAAGTAGAAATATTTGAAGATTGAGTGACAGGTAATTACCTAGATAAGATGACTAAGAGAGCTGACATATAACAAAAATAAAACCAGTGAGGGCAGACAGTAAGCTATGTAGGAGAGGAAGACAGTTTATGGAGGGTGAGTACAGTGGCATGACCAGCAATTTTTAAGTAGTCTTTGTTGGCTTATTTAAATTCTTTGAGTTGTTTGAGTGTTCTAATTTCCAATGGGAGATATTCCAAGAAATGGTAGGATAGTAGCTGTAGAGGTTTTGGCCCAATTTTAATCTTGGGTTTATAGATTTGCAGTAAGTCTTGGTTTGAGCTACAGTGAATCCTAGAAGAAGTGTAGAAGGAGATTAGATGAGACAAGTAGGTACAGAAAGATGGTTGGTACAATATACAGTGGATAAGCTGAAGCTGAGACAGGAGTAGCAAGTGGGGTAATTCTAGCCAGTTTAAGTGTTTTAAAGCGAGACAGTGATGAGATCTATAGCTTTGATTTGCAGCAAATTTGGCCATTTTGTTATAGGTAGTTTCTAGCTTAGTTAGGAGAGAACTTTGAAGGCTGGTGATTATTTGAGAGCTTTTCAATAGACTTGGTAGGACATAGGCATGAGAGAGGGAAACTTTACCTTTCTTTGATAGGAAATTTTTATTTCTATATATGAGGGCAAGTGTTGATGGGTTTTCTTAATGTAAATATTAACATGCAAATCAAATTTCAGTTGCTCATCTATCATAACTGCGTGATATTTTGTGTTGGGTTCAACTATGATAGTTGCTTTAATTACAGAATGGATAGCAAAAGTGGATTTAAGGTGGTTTAGGTTTTGAGGAAGGAAAAAGCAAGAGTTTGTTTAGGATTTAGTGTTAGTAGGTTGTTAGAGTGCCAGGTTTCAACAGAGATGAAGGATTTCTGAATAATCGAATTTAAGTAAGAGAAGGTATCTGCAATGGTGATGACTGTAGAGTCACCAGCAAGTTGGACGAGGGATGACTGAGGGCAGAAGGTATAGAGTAGATTAGTAAAAATGTTGAAGAGTAGTAGACAAAGAATAGATCATTGGGGAACACCCATTTTGATAGGGAGAGGAGGGGAGAGAGCAGAGAGACATTTTACTGATTGTAGTTGATCTGTGAGGTAGAGAAGTTAAAGTTAGTGAGTTTGTCCAGATGAAAGGAGTGACAGACTATATCAAATGCTTTACAGAGATCTATAAATAAGCATGACACTAGCTTACTGTTATCTCTGGCTAGCAAAATAGTGTTGATAAAGGATAGGAGGGCAGTAGTGGTGCTGTGTTTTGCATGAAAACCTTGTAGTGTGGGGGTGAGCAATTTCTTGATATAAGTGTTACCTGACTTCCTTAAGCACACATTTTCCAATATTTTTGAGAGAGGTGATAGGATAGCTATGTGTCTAAAACTGGAGATTTCTATGGAGTTACCTCCTTTGTGTATAGGTAGAATATAGAATTCTTTCCAGACAGAGGGAACTTTTGATTCAGAGGTTGAACGGTTTATCAGTATAGAGATTGGAAGAGCACGAGAGTCTGCTGCTGTCTGAAGGAAGTAGGGAGTTATGGTATCAGTAGATCTAGAGCAGGGTTTTAGTTTGCAAAGTAGAGATTTAATGAAGCTGTTAAGTAAAGGTTTAAGGTTTAACAGAAAATATGTTAGTAGAATTCTGACTAGAGGTGGGGTTCAGGTGGATTTGTAGTGTTAGAATTAGAGGGGATCGGACTTATCATCTTACTAATGGATTCCATGCAGTAGGAATTGAAGATGGAAGCTGTTTGATGAGGTTTATTTGTTGAGTAGGGATTTGGAGATGAGGGTTTTCCAGGATGTAGTATTTGATTTATTGATTGTCAGAATTTCGTGGAATTTGACCTTTGTGAAGTAGGTGGGTTATTATAGAAATCTTTTTTTGTCTTTGGTGATACTTTTTATAGTAAGGTTTCTGAGTTCTTTATATTTTTGTAAGTGGATGATCAGCTTAGTTTTAACCCAAGCTTTCCACATTCTATCTCTTGTTTTCATCAACATGTGGGTAGCATTAGTTAACCAGGGGGATGTGTTGGCTATGACATGTACTGAACACAAGAGTTCCAATGAGTTTAGAATATTCAGGAAGGTTGTGTTGAATGAGTGTACTGCTTTGTCTAGAGGGAGATGGGTCAAAAAAGGCCAGTTTATTTTGGAGAGGAGGGCATTAAAAATTTATGGGTGGAAGTTAGTTAGCTTGCAACATTCGATGCATCTATGTGGTCTAGAGAAATGTGAAGAGAATCTTAGAACTTTTAATGGGAAGTAATCCCTTATGGATGCAGGAAACGTTTCAGGGTTGTGATATTTATGTGGGTCTGAGACTAATATCCAGTCAGTAAGTGAGCCAGAGTTGTAAGAGTTATTAATGTGGGTGGGTGTAGAGATACGTTGAGTAAAGTCATGCAAGTTGATACATAAGGTAGAGTCTGGTGAGCAGAGGGATAGCCAGTTTATATTGACATCACCTAGGAGAATGATTTCATGATGTATGTGTTGAGTAAGCCAAGAGAGAATATGTTCAAGTAGGGGAATGTTGTCACCAGGGTGGGACTTAAATGCCTGCTACAGTAATTGTAATATGATTCTTAAGTTTAAGGTTGGCAATCAAGAGTTCAGCAGAAAGGATGGGATTGGGTTATCTAGAGATGGGAACATAAGATGGTTTGAGTAGGCAATGGTTACTCCTCCGCCTTTTTTATTTTGATGGTCTAGCTGAAGTATATTATACCATGGAGAGAGAAAGTCATTATAAGAGTCAGGAGGTTTTAGCCATGTTTCAATGAGGGTAATCCTATCTGGGGACTGAGTTGACATCCAGGCATGGAATTCACTAACTTTACTTAGTACACTTCTAATGTTCATTGAGCAAAAATACATTTGTTTTTTTTTTTTTTTTGGGGGGGGGGATAAGGTGTCCAATGATTGAATTGTGTCAGGGAAGAATGAGTTTGGGCCTGGATTTGGATGAATATTGCCTGATAGTAGTAGTAGAGTTTTAGGGAGTATGTTTACATTATATTGAGAAGGGTAGTAGATGAAGTACTTTATTTTGCATTTTGGAGAATTTGTTAGGAAAGGAGAGTATTGCTAGGAAAGATGGAAGGGGAGATTTCAAATGAGTGAAGAGACTGAGGAAAGGCATTTGGGTGAGTGGATGTTGATGATGTATTTTCCAGTGTTAGTTGTATATTATAGGAGATGAGAAGGTAAAGTAGAAGTAAAGGAGGCATGTAGAGGAACGTTAGAATCATGTTGGTTGGGTCAATAAAGTAGGTCAGTAGTAGTAAGCAAGCAAGAAAGAAATACATTGTTATAAAGATAGTATTAATATTTTCAGATTAAATATGGAGAAGAAGGGATGACTCAAATAGAAGGAGATGAAATAGGTGAATTAGTTAATAATTACAGACCTGGTGATTATTTAGATGTGAGGTGTAACTAGTTGTGTTGTACCAGAGGACAGGAGGGGAAAATGGGAGATTAGGTATAAATAAAATGATATAGGGGTGTGTGGGAATGGGGGTAGGGTAGGTGAATGGAGTGAGCTTGAGCATAGCAAAGGGTCAATGGAGTAGGCTGGCCCTGACCCCATGTGTAGTTCTTGTAGAAGAAAACAATCAGAAAGGTAAGATAAATGAAATTGAAATGTAAGAATAGTAGTGAAGATTGTATGAAGGTGGTACTAGAGTTATTTGTAGAGTAAAAATCTGCTTTAAGAATACATGAAATAACTAATGGTGGATAAACAGCATCACAGAGGAGCGTAGAAAGGGGTACTGAATAAGAAAAAATGTCAAAGAAAGGAGAAGAGGAGAAGAAGATAAGAAGGTATTAATGTAGAATAGAAGTATAAGAAATAAGTGCTTTGTATCTGGTAGGAGACCATAATAAGTTTCTGTAAGGGCACATGTGAAGCAGGACAGGAGGTATGCAGTTAAAGAAGAAATAGCTAGAAGGGAAATGTAGGGTGAAAGTATCTGGGAAAAGTGAGAGGTGATGTATGATGGAGCCTTAAAGACTGAGACCAGGGATAAATACAGGATGAAAGAGACAAGGTCTGTTACACATGCATTCCCTGTTTGCGGTAAAGGATCCTAGGTAGTAGGTACAGGCTTCCACCAGAAGGGATAGATTTTGCTTGGGGTTAGCTTTGTCTTGGATCTCTCTGGCAGGAGCATGAAGAAAGTAAGGTTACTTTTGATGAATATTTCATTCCTCGTTTGCAGTCAATGATCCTAGGCAGTGGATGCAGACTTCCACTGGAAAGTACAGATTTTTTGAGTTCCTATTACGTTATCAAAGTTTTATAAAATCGAACGCCATATGGTTGAACCCACATGTTCGAAGATGTAAAATTTCGAATATGTAAAAAAAAAGAAAAAAACATACCTGATGGTTGTAACTCCGAGATTGCACTACAGTGTAGTAAAGGGAAATATTCCCTTTCTGCACTGTACTGCTTCGTAGTGGAGTCTTGGAGTTGGCATATTTAAAGAGTTGGGTGTGTGTGGGGCGCTGCCCCCCACATGGGGGGTGTAGGAGGCATTTAATGACTAACAATGTGCTTCTACTAGAAATCAAAGATTAATTAATTATTTATGGGATGTTAATGGAATTCCTCTGATTAGCTAACAGTTTTTATTTATTCTGGGTGAGGGTGTATATGAGTACGCTGATGAAATCCCTTAAAAATACAAATAAAATTGTTAAGTATTTTTGCTTTTAAATTATGTTTAGTGAACAATAAAATTTGGATTGTGGGGAACTCTCTCCTGTTTAATAGGATATATCAGACTTTGAGAGAAAGAAAGGCAGGGACATAGCATAAAAAATCTCATAACAAAATAAAGGAAGACTCTAGATGAAGTTAATTTAGGGGACTGCTGGACAGAAGTATGCTGCATCCCAAAAAGTGTATCAAAGTCAAGGAAGTTCCGGATATTTGCTTTGAAATATCTGCATAAATATTTCAATACACCAAAATAAATAAATAAATAAAATGTTTCCAAATTTAGATTGAAGATATTGGAGATGCAGAGATAAAGAAGAGAGATCTTGGAAATATATGTTCTGGGGAAGTGGGAAGTTGAAAATTTATAGGCTGAACCTAGTGAATATGGCAAAACATAGAGGCAGAATATAAAGGAAGTGAAGTAAATTATCTAACAGGTCAACCAACAATAAGACTAGGTAGTGTAATATGATAAGATCTATTGGCATTAATATGGATACTGTCTAAAAATGTTATAACACGGCATTGGAAACCATAAGATGAGCCTTTCCTGGGAGAGTATTTTCAGCTAATAGTGATTTAAGATGGATGAGGAAGTAGTTCTCAAAGGGAAATTAAGTCAGTATCATAAAAAAATGGGAAATATGGTAGGAGATATTTCAAAATGTGGTGGTAGAGGAAAATGTAATATAATCTGCAATGAACAAGAAGGGAAGTAAGATACAGGGGACAACATTCCCGATTTATATGAGTCAAAAGAAATATGAGATACAGTTATTTAGAGATGAGATAAACAATCATGGATTTCCTAGAAATTTGGTTATACTCTGGTATGAAAAATGCACAAATTAGCATCGTGGAGTCTGAAAATAATAGCTTATTTTGACATAGAGACATTAAAATGGAAATATGTAACTTCTGTGACAGGATTGTGCCCTGTATGTTAAGACTGTAGAAGCAATAAATAATAATAGGAAAAAACGGCCAGCCACTAGAAAATGTTGCACACCATGCATGAGGTTAGCACAACAGAAGTTTAAAGTTAAACATTTAATAAAGCATTATTTAAAAACAAAAAGCAACTAGGGGATACAAAGTAGATATGTGCTAATCTGTGTATTGTATCTGCTTAACATGTTTAGAAAGAAGGACGAGGGACATTGATTCCTGGTCAAAAGTTGACAAGGGTGTTTACATCAAAAATAAATATACTTCAAGGCTTGTCAAACAGGACAATGCACTTGAGCTGCCCCATGTTCAAATCACCATTTGTAAAATCCAGAACCACTTCCTTGCAAGCTATAGGTTCCCCTCTATCACCCAGGAAACCCATACCATGTATTTCAACTTACTCGAAACACTAACCATCTAAACCAATACCCTATTCAAGGGTGACATTAATTACCCCACTATTAACTGGGAATCCTATACAACATCAAATGTACATGCACAGAGATTCCTGGATTTTGTAAACATAAACTCCCCAGACCAGATAGTCAATACCCCAACCAGGGCTGCAACCATATTGGATCTGGACCTCACTAATACGGGAGAGTGCTGCACACACCCCTACTGTGATGCCTTTGCTGGTAAGGTCAGACCACAAAATAGTCTCCTTTGAAGTAAAAATAAAACTTGGACCTCCAGCTAAACTGGGGATATTCAGGAACTATTCTAAGGCTAACCTCCAACTATTAAGTGAGAACCTGGCAAAAATTTCAAGCCCCTATAAACCCTGAGAACACTTCCACCTATGCAGAACTGTTCACAGAACCCTGTACAAGCATGTTAATAGCTGTATAGAGGCAGCTTTACTCACCAAGAAGAAGTACAGAACTAACTCAAAAAAACAAGCCACCCTGGTGGAATCACAAAACCAATTGGATGTATAACAGGAGGAAGACAATCATGGCAAAAATTAGGAGGTGCAGCAGCCAGCAGGATAAAATCACTCTAATTAAACTAAATAAACAACTTAGAAGAGGACAAATAAAAGTCTAGCAAGGCCAAATTTGAGGCAAGTTTTGCTCCCATGCCAAGGACAACAAAGCATTCTTTAGCTATGCCTGCAACCTCAAAGACAATACACAATTGTGTGCAGAGCTCATTGTAAATGGAGTCACCTACACTGAGCCAGAAGATATAGCAAACCTCCTGGATGATAAATTCAGCTCCAACTTTATTCCCCTCTCCCTGTCAACCTTCCCTCAGGAAATATCATCAAATATAACTCCACCTACAATCCCTAGTGAACAGGTCCTTAATGCTCTCTCTAAGGCTAGGAACGCTGCATCAATGGGCCCAGACAATTTCCCATGATACCTTCTAAACAGCATGAAACATGACCTATCAGGGCCTCTGAAATTACTATTTAACTGTAGCCTCCAAACAGGCTTTGTGCCTCATGAATGGAGAAAGGCAACAGGCAACTCTGCACAAATGTGGGCAATCTACAGACCCTGGAAACTACAGACCCATAAGTCTCACTAGTCTTATATGTAAAGCCATGGAAAGAATTACCATGGAGATGATCAACAGAGATATAGTAAACTTCCAGACACTGGACTCAACCCAGTTTGGTTTCGTAAAGGGCAGATCATGCCTACTCAGCCTGAAGGACTTCTTTGAGAAGGTCACCAAAACAATGGATGAGGGCAAAATTATTCACACTGCCCACCTTGACCTGGCCAAGGCATTTGACACAATACCCCACTTAGACATTGTTGACAAACTCAAGAGATTAGGTACAAATCCGTATGTCACCCAGTGGATAGCCAACTGGCTCACAGACAGGATGCAGGAAGTTAGAACTGGGGAGTCTACCTCTACAAAGAGGCCAGTCACAAGTGCAGTCCCTCAGGGATCAGCCCTTGGACCGCTCCTTTTTGGCATTTACTTCTCAAACGTCAAGGGCAATGTCAGTGGTCTCTGGCTGACTAAATTTAGAGAGGATTGCAAATTAGGAGCTCTCATTGAATCTCCCACTAACACAAATGTTCTCCAGGAGGGGCTGACACAGACAAACAACTGGTGTCAGAGTCACGGACTAAGACTAAATGCCTAGAAATGCATAATAGTATCTTTTGGGAAGTCATCTATCATATTGACAATACTCCCCTTAGAGTTGACACAGTAGTCAGGGACTTAGGGACACACATAGATAGCCTTTGATCATCACATGTCTACAGTGGTGAGGAAATCATTCTATGTTGCAAAACTTATAAACAAAGATATGGCATCTAAGTCCAAGGAAGTCATTGTTGCACTGTATTCAGCATTCATCAGACCTATCATTAAGTACAATGACCTCTTTGGTATGTACCTATCCAGGCATAGTCAACAACTGGAATGTCCGCAGAGGTTTCTCACTAATAGAATACAGGGCATAAGTAATATGTCCTATGCAGACCTCCTCAAGGCCCTATCCCTGTATTCTGTCTCCTATAGGCTTTTGAGGGGAGAACTATGCCTGGCATACAGGGCATTGCCAGTCTTCACTCTGATGGCCCTCCTGCATATCCACAAAACAAACAGTACCAGCATTAAAGACTTAAACCTTGCCTGTGATATAAATAGGACCTGCTGGAGAGATAGGTATGTATCACAGATACTTCCCTGTCTATGGAACAGGCTCCCCATCCATGTGAAGCAGAGTTCCTCCTTAATACAATTCAAGGGCAACTTGAATGAGTGGATGGGAAACCGGAAATTCATCCCTAGTTTGCACCCATGTCTTTGATGCAAACAGGTAACCTGCAAATGGTTCAGCTTCCAGGCCCATGCTTACACTTATCAAGGGTATCAGAACTCATTAGACATTTGGGATGCATGGCTTGGCTTAAAAAGGCCCTTGTGATCTTTAGCCTAGTAAACACCTATAAACCTATGAACCTATGAACAATTGGTCAGTTAGTTTTTTACTTAGAAACTCCTACACTTTTGCATTTTGACTGTTTAGCAGTTTGGCTGTTCATTGCACTACAATTTTATTTTATTTATTTTATACCTAGTTACCAGTCCATCTGGAAAATTTCTTACATTATTCCTCTACACAAAGGTGGGAACTCTAATGAATTCTCTAACTTTCGCCGTATGGCCTTGCTATCTCCTCTGGCAAAAATTATGGAAAAATGCATCCAGAAGCAACTTCTAAACCACCTTCTCCAAAATAAGCTACTGGCAAACTGTCAACATGGTTTCAAACCTTACCACAGTACCACCACTGCCCTGCTATCATTTACAGATTGTATTAACAATAATCGTAACAATGGCTTTCTTTCCTCTGCAGTATTCGTTGATTTATCCAAAGCTTTTGACATGGTTCATCACCAGCTGCTCTTGCATATTATGAAATCTCAATCACTAGACTCATTAGCCATCAACTGGTTCAAATCTTACCTCAATAACAGAAAACAAGCGGTACTCTGGCACAATAATCTTTCTCCTTCCCATCTCCCTTGGTGTCCCTCAGGGCTCCATATTAGGGCCGCTCCTATTTTCCATCTATATTAATGATCTTCAGTCAGCAATTCCACATTCTACCTGCATTCAGTATGCAGATGACTCCACTATTATCTGCTCAGCTACTTCTCAAATTGAACTGCAGACCATCACCCAAAATGCATTTAATACTGCTGAACAATGGTTTACTAACCGCTGCCTCCTACTAAATCCAAAGAAAACTAAACTGCTACTATTCTCCCCAACCCACAAGTCCACCCCTACACATTTTTCACTTACATCTAACAATGGTGCTATTATCTCTCCAGACCTAACTACCAAACTCCTAGGAATATCTATAGATAACAACCTCAACTTTGACACACATATTAACAGTACAATAAAAACAGTCAACAAGAAACATGGATCCCTCTATAGAATCAAACCCTTTCTTACTCCAGCAGCCAGGACTGCTATAGCCAGAACTCATCTCATCTCTACTCTACTCTATGCCTCACCCATTTATACAAACCTTTCTAAAGCTAACATTAACAAGTTTATTGTATCCTATAATAATATTGCCAGATTTGCTGCTGCCACTCTTTTCCGTACCCATCACTGTCTAAATCTTAAACAACTTGATTGGTTAGAGTTTCTACACCATCTGCACTTTTCACAGCTTACTATTGCCCACAAAACCCTGTATCAACCCTCCAATACTCCTATTCTTTCAAGCCAACTTACGCTCTACCACAATCCTAAAAACTTACACTCTTCTAATAAACTTCTGTTTAACACCTGCAGATCCAACAATTTAGCAGGTGACTCCCTCTTCTGTAATACCATTGGTAAGCTATAGAATCTACTACCCACTGAACTCACAACTCTCTGCCCTCATACACATTTCAAAAAGAAGCTCAAGCTTCATCTCATGACACACTGGCTATGTTCCTGTACTATCCCTGACTAACTGCTGTTTCCTCTCACTAATAACCACCTGCCTCAACTAGCCTTCCCTACGAAATCTGCTTATTATATATATTTGACTGAATTCTTCATATATACACCTATATCTCATCATTGTTTACTGCTCTGGCCATGCTTAATGGTAGTATAGCAGTTAACATTGCAAAAAAAGAAAAACAAAAACTGTTTTCCCCTATGCGATACAAATCAGCTCTAAGCAATGCTATTTACTATATTGTTTTTAGTGTACAACTCATTGGTACTTCTTCCTTGATTGTATTTTGCATGTGTTCTTCTGTATACTTTTTCAAGTTTGTACTTAATATGGGTTTTTATTGTATATTGTTTTATTGTATATTGTTTGTTGTGTTGCACATGGAGCTTTTCTCCCCGGGCCTCTACTGAAAATGGGCATGTATCCAGCTAGACTAGCCCGGTCAACAAATGTAAAATAAAATAAAATGAAATAAATAAATTATCTCAGAGTATCATTGGCCTAATGTAAACTACTTATGGCCTACATATTCAAGTGAAGACACATAAACCACCTACAGCAAGGCAAGCTATAATGCTGATGCTCTTAGAGTTTTGTTTGTTTACATACTTGGTTGGTTTGTATCTCATTATTTTTTTTTTTTTTTTTTGTCATCTGTGATTTCCTGTAGACTCAAACAATAGTAATTAGTTTAATTTGCTTGCTATCTATTAAAGGTACAATTATCCCTTTACATTTTTTTGTCCTGCATGAACCTGTACAAGTTTCATTAACCACCTTACCAAACTGTTCTACTTCTTTATATATGTGCATATATAATATATATATATATATATATATATATATATATATATATATATATATATATATATGTATGTATATATATATCTATATCTATCTATAGACAGATAGATATAGATATATATGTGTATACGGTTTCACGTCATAAACACGAATTGCTGAAATATCCAATTTTAGCAATTCGTGTCCATGAAACCGAAACCTCAAAATAACGAAAGTGCATAATCACGAATAGTACTATGTTGAATTTGTGCTTACGCATTTACATTACCAAACGGAAGTGTTCGGCTGGGATGGTGTTTGCAGTTTAAGGTGAGTGAGTGTGTGAGTGTTTTTGTAACTTGTAGAGTGGGTTAGGGTAGGGAGGTGGAGGTATGAATGTGTGTTGGCTGTGTGTGATCTTTTTTTCATTTTTACTGTTTGTGCGATCTAGGAGTTAGTATATATAGGTAGGGGGGTGTGGGTGGTGCAGGGGGGCTTGCCACCCTACATTTGTGTAGTCTAGGTGTGTGTCTGTGTGGTGTTGTGTTGTATTTCATTGTTTTGTGGTGTGGGTGTTATGGTGTGTGTGTTGTGTGCTGTATGCTGTGTATTCAATGTTGTGATTTTGTGATTGTGAGGTAGCAATGTTCTGATGGCTTCGGCTTTATACTGCCAAAATGCTGAAATTCGATATTTTAGCATTTCGGCAATATGAAGTGAAACCGTGTATACATATATATGCATGCAATACACTTCTGTATACAACAGTTTTATTTGCTGTGTATTGTTACCTGAAATGGTCTTTTGGTAAAAACAGTTTTATAATGATTTTGATCAGGGATTTGCTTTCTTGTTATTGTGCTACTACCACTGATATACATATTTTTGAGATTTTCAATTTCTCAATGTGTTTTGAAATTGTTTTATTTATCAAATATTTGGCATTCACCTGTGTATTGCAAAACTTGTTTGCATTCCTGTTGTAACTCTTTAGAAAATACACTTTCTAGGTATGTAACAGTTCTTCCACCATTGCTTGTTATTCCATTATAGGCATTTAAACAGCTAGTTCATGGGTTCATAGGTGTATACTAGGCTAATGGCCCTGGAGCCTTTGCAAGCCTAGCACATAGAAGTGCCCTGGCATCATGCCACCCGACATTAGTTCCCAGTGCCTCTAACAAGTATTGCCACTGTAGTGATCCCCGGGGTGAACTTTCTATTTCCCATCCACTCATCAAGAGTTCTCTTGAAGAGGGCCAGTGAGGTGCTCCGCTTGACATGTATGGGAAGTCTATTCCAGAGCATGGGCAGTCTCTGGGTTAAGAACCTGTCCCTCCAGCATGTTCTGTTGATTGTGGTAATGAGGTTGAGGTCTCTGGAGCATGTGTTGTGGAGGGATTGGGATTTTTTTAGATGTAGCATTGCTAACAGAGCTTGGTCAGGCATGGCTTTGTAAGTCAAGCAGAGATAGTCTCTTAGTAGATGATATGAGACAGAGAATAGCTGGAGTTTTTTGAGTCTGTCCATGTATGACATGTGTTTAAGGCCTAGGATCCTCTTTATGAGGTACTTCTGTGGCCTTTCCAGATGTTGTATGTGTCTAGTGAGGCACACACTCAATGATTGGCCTAATGAGAGAACAGTAGAGAGAGATGATGACCTATTTCTTCCTGGATGCAAAACCCTTGGCAATGAGATGTGACACATAGAAGGACTTTCTGACCACAGTGGCAATGTGGTGGTTGAAGGAGAGATTGCTGTCAACCTGTGTCTGCGGATCTCTTATAACGCCTTCAATGTTCAGTGGGCTCCCATTGATGTGGTAATTAGTGGGAACTGAGTTTTTCCTAAAGGGGATGATGATACATTTTTTTGGCATTAAGCTTAAGGCCATGGTTTCGACACCAGTCACTGGTCTCAGTGAGGCCATTCTGTAGGATGTCTACATCACTTGGGGAGTTAATAATGGCTCCCAGCTTGCAGTCGTCTGTGAACTTGGTCAGCCAGAATCCTTCCATGTTGACCTGTACTTCTGAGAAGTAGATGTCAAACAGGGGAGGACCCAGGACCAATCCCTGTGGGACTCCACTTGTGACTGGTCAGCAGTCTGACCTGGAGTCCACTACTTTCACACTGTGGTTTCTATCTGTGAGCCAATTTGCAACCCACCTAGTGATATAGGGGATGATGCCTAGTTTGGTGAGTGTATCAAAAATTCCTGAGTGGAGAATGGTATCAAAGGCCTTGGCCAGATTGAGGCAGGCTGTATGAACTGCCTTGCCCTCATCCACAGCTCTGGTGACTGACTCAAAGAAGTCAACCAAGTTGAGCCGGCATGATTTACCTTTCACAAAAGCAAATTGTGTGGGATATAGAGTTTGGAGATTCCCTATATCCTTGTTAATTAGGTCCATGATGATGTGTTCCATAGTCTTACATATCAGACTCATCAGGCTAATGGGACGGTAATTCCCTGGGTCTGCAGTTACTCCCCCTTTATGGAGAGGGATAACTGTAGCAGTGCACCATTCGGTAGTGACAAAACCTTAGGTGAGGCTGTGATTAAATAGGGCAAACAGATGTGGTGCCAGTTCACTTTGTAGTTCATGTAGAACACATCCAGGGATATTGTCGGGTCCCATGGAAGCTATATCCTTGGCCTTGTACAATGCAGCTTTAACGTGTGCTGCAGTAATGCTGGGTGCCTGGCATTCCTTCAGTATTGTGATTGGTCCTTTAGGAGGGGAGGGAGGGGTAAAGTTGGCACTGAATCTGTTGGGCAGTATTTTGGCAATATCTGTTGGCTCAGTCTAGGAGGTACCATTGTGCAGTAACTCAGAGCAAACCTGGGTATTGCCATGGAGATTCTTGATGTAACTATAGAAGGCTTTGTGGTTGTTTTTAGTGTCTGCCACAGTTCTGCCTTTGTAATTGGCTTTAGAGGTTTTGAAGAGGGATCTCAACTTTTTGTTGAGGCTAATAAGGGAGTTTTTCCAGTCTTGGGACTTCACCTTTTTCTGCAACAGTTTCTTCATTCTCTTGTAGAGTTCATTAATGGCAGGGGACCACCAGATTGGCTTCCTTTATTTGGGGGAGAGCATCTTGGTTCTGTTGAGAATGGCTAGTTCCATGCATTTATGTACGTGTTCATACAGTGCATTGATGTATGATTTGGCAGTCATGCATATATTTTCCATTGACATGGGTGCCATGAAGTTAGCCACCTCTGTTTTTAGGATCCCAAAGCCAGCTTTGAAGAAGTTTTTCATGGTGGTTACCTTTGCGGGAGGGGGGGTGTGTGGGTGAGATGTGGATTTCCATGGTGATTAGTTTGTGGCTGGATCTAATCAGGGAGGAACTGACTACTGGTGTAGAGCAACAGTTGCCAGTGTTAGTAATAACCAGGTCAAGGATGTTGCTTCCTCCAGTCGAGGTACAAATGAGCTGGTCCAGGGTATTGGAATTGATGAATTCCAGGAAGTGTTGGGCCAGTGTATTGGTGCATGAGTAGTTTTCACAGTTGATGGAGGGGTAGTAGAAGTCACTTAGTATGAGTGTGTTGGGTTGGACCCTAATAGTTTCCAGGGGGCTTAGGAATGTGGAATGAGAGTCTTGGGACATGGTTGGGGACCTGTAGCAGGCTATGACCTGAATTGCCTTCTTACCCAATGTTAGTTGTATCTGAAGTATCTCAGATGTGTTATGTTGAGCTACTAGTCTGGAGGTGTGCATATCCTTTATAAGTATGGAGGCACCTCTGCCTTTGGAGCTTCAGTCCATGTCCTGGGGCTGAATGGTGTGGAATGAGTTATAGCCTGGTAGTGCAGGGGTGCTTTCTGCTGCTTTAAACCAAGTCACTGTTACAGCACAAATGTCAATGTTCTCCATTTTGAGGAGTGCTTAAAGCAAGTGCATCTTGAGATTTAGACTTCTAGCATTGAGCAACATGACCCACAGATTGCATTTATTTATAGCTGTTACAGTGGTAATTTGGTCTTTGGAACATCACCTAAAAAGACACTATAGGTGTGGCAAGAGCCTTAGCCATTATCCGGAAACCCAGAGGTGACAGGTGCAGGCCATTTCTGGCAAAGACTTGAGGTCTGTTAATCATGTCATCCCAAGCAGACAGATGCTGGATCCCCTTAGAAGGACACCAGAAACGTAGCCAATTGTTGAAGTCAATCATTTTCTGCTTGTACTGCAATATTATTCTGGGTGGTGGTAGGATGTTGCCCAGGGCTAGGGTCATAACTGCCTGGTCAAACCAAAATAAAGTGCCAGCACCAGTGGAGGTTGCCAAAAAGTATAAATTTAATAAATTAAATCAACTAAGGAGTATAAACTACCCCAAAGTCAGCACAAAAAATGCCATATATTAAATATATTAAATATATTAAATAAGCAAACTGGTTTCAGCTGTATAGACCTTCTTCAGTGCATGAATCAAACTGAAAATAACTAGAGACACATCAGAACAATCATTTAAATAGCACATGCCAGTTGAATAATTAGTGTGTAATAAATTCCCATTGGAAAAATGTTAAAGGATATAAAACTACTTCATAATGGACAATGGATTCCTATTACCAACAACATTAGAGATGTTCATTCAAACCAGGGCTAAAAAGACCACCCAATTTAATTATCCATTTTAGTATGCCATCCACTTTCGTGGGATATGTCACCTATAACTTTATCAATAACTATAAAGTGAAACAAAGCAGAAGGGTGCTTAAGTGAATGTTTGTAAAGTGCACTTGAAAGTTTATGATTTCTAATGTCACTAATATGTTCAGAAATTCTAATCTGTAATGGTCTGGATGTTTGGCCTACATAAAAGGCTAAACAGTGACAGGAGGTCAAATAGACCACCCAGTCCGAACCACAGTTAGCAAAAAAACTTAAGTCAAAGACTTTATTGGTATTGGGACTGGTGAATTCCTTAATTTTGAAAACCTTGACACAGTGTGTACAATGACCACAGATGTAAGTACCACACAATATGTCACCCACCAGTGTATGTTGTGTGTGTCCAACTAGAACCTGAAAAGTATGTTTATAATGGCTCAAGACTGAGCCCAAATTTCCTCCCTGTCTAAAGGAGAAAAAAACATCTCTGGCCTATCTTAGATGCTGATTTGGGGTCCAGTAATAGAATGTTCCAATGTTTCTAAATGATGTCCAGAAAGGGTTTGGTGTTGCATCTATATGTGGTGACCATTCTTAGAACGTCATGATCTTGTAATGTCTGGTCCTTGTTTTTGTATTGCAAAATATTTTCCCTGACTTGTGTAGAAGCCCAATTGCTAGCAATCGCAATATTTCCTGCTTGGTAACCCCTATTATGAAAGTGGTTAGCCAAATCTGACTTTTATTTAAGGACGGTGTCATTGTCAGAATGGATGCGTTTGATTCTCAAAAATTGAGATTTAGGTATATTACGTACCACATGAGGTGGATGTAGACTACTGGCATGAAGTAAGGAGGTGCACTGGGGATATTTCCTGTAAATCAGTGTACACAAAGTGTTATCTTCATTTCTGGTAATAGTCACATCCAGAAAGGTAATTTGCTTGAGATCAAAATGTACCTTAAATTCAATTTTCCATTTGTTTTGGTTAAGATATTCCCCAAATTCCAAGAGGTAAGATACATCCACCTTCCATACCAGCCAACAGTCATCCATGTATTTTCTGCAAATATCGATTTCATCCAAATAGATGTTATGATTGGAACTGTAGATCAGTTCAGTCTCCAGGTAGGCCATAAATAAATCTGCATATATTGGGGCAAAAGATGCCCCCATTGCCATGCCCTGTGACTGCCAATAGCATGGTCCATGAAAATAAAACATGTATTTGGTAAGGACATGTTCAGTCATACAGACTAACAAGGTGTAGAAACCAGGTGGATACAAAGCACTTAGATCTAACCAATATTGTAGGGCCATTAGTCCTGCCCAATTTGGAATGTTAATGTATAAGGCAGTCACATATAATATGCAAAGAAGCCATCCTGGTTCCAACTGAGTATTGGAGACGATACCCAGAAATTGGGTGGTATCCTGGATACATGATCTAATATAAAACAGGAGAGGTTTTAGATAAAGAGCAAGAAATTCAGACAAGGGCTTAGTTAAGCTCCCCCTCCCTGAGACAATTGGCCTTCCTGGTGGAAAATAGGGATCCTTCTGTATTTTAGGTAAAAAATAGATGTATTGTGATATAGGATCCTTAACCGTAAGATGGTATACATCTGATTGAGTAATGATACCTTCCTCTTATCCCTGAACTAAAAATCGGTCAATTTCAACTTTAAATTTATTGCTTGGATCAAGGGGCATAGGCATATAGTGCCTGGCATCCTCCAACTCTCTCTTTGCTTCCTGATAGTAGCTATCCCACTTCATAACTACTACTGCTCCTTCTTTGTCAGCTGATAATATGGCAAGATCTTTATTATTTTTCAGATCCTCCAAAGCTGATTGTTCAACCCTAGAGAGATTATGATGGCAGGTATCATGCCCATTGAAATTATAATGTAGGTCCTTGAGGACAGCAGTTTGGAAAAGGGGCACCTGACTGGACATGGGGGGGCATAAATGTGGACAGGTAAAATTTAAATGATTTGACCTCTGTACCACCGGTATTGGAATCAAAATGTATTCTGAGATTGATCAATCTACAAAAAGAAATAACATCAGATGCAAAAGAATCCTCAGTCACAAAAAAAAAAAAAAAATGGAACATAACTAAGACCTTTATTAAGTACATAAATCTGAGCCTGAAAAAGTTCCACAGAAGATATGTGTACATTGTTATATTCATTCATCATTTGGTCATCATTTTGAGAATTCCCTCCAAAGTGTTTGTGTTGCCTATGTTACCTCCCCCCCTCTTCTTCTGGACCTAACCCTAAAGGGTGACTTGTACTATGTCTTTTCGGTGTTGGTGACTGTAGAAGGGGGTTGCCATCTACATCAGTAACAGAAGATGAATCTTCCCTTGAGGTGAAATTAACATTATTTTGTGGTTTCTTAAGGATAGAGTTAGGTCTTTTGCATTTCACAGATGATGTTTTGTTGAGGTTTCTCCCTAGCAAGGGGCTCTTGTTTGGCATAAAGAGCTGGCCTCTCTGATAATCTCCAACACCACATTGGAATTTTATAATTTTTTTGTCTTTTAATTGTTTTTCTAAAGATAATAAATCCGAACCCAATACCTCCAATCCTTCCCTATAACTGGGTAAGGAGTCAACATTTTTTATTTCAAGACAGAGTTCTTCTACTGCCTTGATCCCATTATCAATTGTCCATTCATAGAACCCTCTTAATGCTTCTACAAAACCCATGGATGTGTTCTGTTGGATTTTTACCCATTCATCCAATAAAATATCATCAGCCTGATGGACTAGGGTTTGTGTTCTAACTCTTAGGCCTCTTGGAGCTATGCCTTTAGTTCGATATGCTTTGAACAATTTCAAATGCCAGACATTGCTTCTAAGCCCTTTCATCTCCTTGGTTAATCTTTGGAAAGCCACCTTACATTGGGTTGAAGGAACAAATGTGTTGGGTTCAAAAGAATCTTGGGCAATGTTGCCCAAACCGAATACTTGTAAATTGTCCTTGTTAGATGATAAGCCCCTGATTATACTGGTCAAATCTATAATAAACCTGTGATGTCAAAATCAATATGAACAACTGTAGCAAGATGCACCCAATAAAAGTTGGTTAGATGAACCAAACAATTCACTATTAATTTATTGTTTATAAAAAATGTTATACAAATATAAACAATCCTTCCCTGAATAGGGGCAGCAAAGAGCATAAATATCAAATGTCTTAATCAGAAGGTTCGTATATCACATGGTCAAAGTACCCATAATAGCAAACCGGAAAAATTATTTTTGAATCCACCCAAATAAAATATTTGGTCATATAGTGATATGAACAGATGTGACAAACTTTCTGATCAACAATGAATATGTAAAGCCAGACCAAAAACAAAAGGGTAACAATAATAGTCTTTGTGGGAAATGAACATCAATCATATCATAACACAAAACTACGTTCCTTTGTTCAATCAAACAGACAAAGTACCAGGGAACAATAATAGTCTTTGTGTAAAGAAAAAGAGCATAAACTCATTTGAACCAATTCTCACAATACTATGTTCCCCTAAATGTCTGGCAATTCAAATTCCACAATATATAGGTGTAAATCATACACCAAATCTCCATAAGTTCATAATCACAAAAAAGGTCTCATATGACCATGATAAAATATGGCCATGATAAAATATATGATAAAATGCCAAAATGGCCTTAAAAACTAGATATTTGCTAATCCCGAAAGTGAAGGGTATAACCAACCAAAACTGGTTATAATCCTGGCTCCCAAACCCAATGAATTAAGACATCATCCTATCAATTAATATAATAGCATGGTAAGGGACAAAACCAACTATCATCATTAAGGCAGACTATACCTTCCAACCTTCAAAATGGTTTTGATGCAGGTAACATAACCAACAGTTGAACAAATCTGGTAATCACTAAGAAATATTGCTCTACTAAAATGAATTATTGGCTTGATTATATAACATTCAAATATGCAAAATAATTAGTGTAAACTAGACCCATTAAACATAACTACTAAACCTGTTTAGAAAGCATAATTCAATAACCAGCAGAAACTGAAACCTGCCCATAAAATATTATACTTAGAAAATGGTATTCACATAATAATCAACTTGTGAATATACCCCAAAACAACACAATGTAACTATATCCTAGGTCACCCTAATGATATAGTCACAAAAACAATAAATTATGTGATTATGTAAAAAAATAAACATAGCAGTGTTATAATAAACTGGCCAACCCTGCACATAATGCTGCTAGAAATAACCTCCAACTTGTACCATGTATTCCCAACCTTAAACAATTCCCAACAAAATCCTCTTTGGCAGAACAAAATGTTATTAATTAAACAAATACACAGATTGTCTATACTCAGTCACAACAAAAGGCTCCTTCCTTAGGAAACGCTCGACTGTAATGTAAAATGTCGTGTTTTATTTTCATGAACAATGCTATTGGCAGTCACAGGGCATGGCAATGGGGATTTGGCTAACTGCTTTCATAATAGGGGTTATGAAGCAGGTAATATTGCGATGGCTAGCAACTTGGCTTCTACGCAAGTCAGGGAAAATCTTTTGCAATACAAAAACAAGGATCGGACATCACAAGATCAGGATGTTCTAAGACTGGTTACTACATATGGACGCAACACCAAACCCTTTCTGGACCTCATTCAGTAACACTGAAACATTCTATTATCGGACCCCAAATCAGCATCTAAGATAGGCCAGAGATGTTTTTTCTCCTTTAGATGGGGAAGAAATTTGGGCTCAGTCTTGAGCCATTATAAACATACTTCTCAGGTTCTAGTTGGACACACACAACATACACTGATGGGTGACATATTGTGTGGTACTTACCCTAGTGGTCATTGTACACACTGTGTCAGGGTTTTCAAAATTAAGGAATTCACCAGTCCCAATAACAATAAAGTCTTTGACATAAGTTTTTTGCTAACTGTGGTTCAGACTGGGTGGTCTATTTAGCCTCCTGTCACTGTTCAGCCTTTTATGTAGGCCAAACATCCAGACCATTACAGATTAGAATTTCTGAACATATTAGTGACATTAGGAATCATAAACTTTCAAGTGCACTTTACAAACATATACTTAAGCACCCTTCTGCTTTGTTTCACTTTATAGTTACTGATAAAGTTATAGGCGATAGAGCCCACAAAAGTAGATGGCATAATATTCTAAATAACAAAGAAAGAAAATGGATAATCAAAGTGGGTGGTCTTTTTAGCCCTGGTTTGAATGAACATCTCTAATTTTGTTGGTAATAGGAATCCATTGTCCATTATGAAGTAGTTTTATATCCCTTTAACATTTTCCGATGGGAATTTATTACACACTAATTATTCAATGGGCATGTGCTATTTAAATAATTGTTTTGATGTGTCTTTTGTTATTTTCAGTTTGATTCATGCACTGAAGAAGGCTTATACAATCGAAACCTGTTTGCTTAGTTAATATATTTAATATACGGCATTTTCTGTGCTGACTTTGGGGCAGTTTATACTCCTTAGTTGATTTAATTTATTAAATTTATACTTTTTGGCAACCTCCACTGGTGCTGGCTCTTTATTTTGGTTTGGTTTTGTGTTTTTGGGCCATGGCACCTGCCATACTTGCGAGGGGTTTTGTTAGAATGTCATACCTGCCTGGGCCACATAAAGAGAGCTCCTCTATGTCTTTTTTCATGTAGTCCAGTGAGGTGCATCTCAGGTCATTCACACCCACATGGACAGTGACAGAGTCATATTTGTTGTGGTGTGACCTGAGTGCATGTGTTATGTGTTGGATTCTGGCACCTGATAGACAGCTGACTATTACCTTCTCCTTATTCAGCCTAGTGAGTGGGGCATCAGTGTGCCTCACTATCGAGTCACCTGTGATTAGTGTATTGGGCAAGCTGTTTTGCCGTAGGGGCTTAGCTTGAAAAATGTCTTCAACCATCAGTTCCCAGCTGAGAACGGTGTAGGCTATCTCTCCTGCCACAAAAGTGTAGACCACAAACCTCCCTTATGTAGGATAGCTAGTATGGAGCCCATGTGCTTAAATCAGAATCTTGTTCATTTATTTACTTAATTATTTATACATCTGTCACCTTAGTAAGTGTGCTGGTCAACAGATCCTTTTCAGGCATGACTGAGGCCATTTAGTTAAAAAATCAACTTGATGTTCAACATTCAATGTAATTTACTTACAAACTCAAAGCCTTGTGCAAGGCCTTCAAATAGCTTTCACCTATTAAACATAGGACATAGTCTCTAGTGCCCAACCAATTATCTACACTTTCTTTAAAACCTTTAAGAATTTCTTTTTTTTCCGATTCTAATTGGTATTCCTCCATATACCTGGTCTGCAGAGAAATGCCTTTCTTACTACTTTAGACCTTACCATTCTGACCATTGCAAATATTTTCTTATTTCAAGTTACCAAGGGATGATTTTTACAAATGCCCCCAAAGTTGTCCCAAGCATATAATTCTGCATGTGCTTAAAGATTATGATACTATCACCACTGATATCTGATGACTGATAGAATGCAATGATAATTTATCAATTCTGTACCTGTAACTGAGCTTTTAAATACCCTTTGTCTGTCTAGAAAAACATCTTTGCATCATTTACAGTTTCTTTGTTTGAGAATTATTGTAACAACAGACTGATGCGCCATTGTCAATAGTTCAGCACTCCAGAATCCCTACTAGTTATTTTACAATTTATATTTTAGTATCGTAATAACACTTTGATACAACTTTCATTAAGTTAGAACCAAAGGAAAAGTTACTTTTTAAAATTCTAATAATTAAATCCCTCCCACAACTGATTTCTTCCACAAAAGTGTTTTTTTAAACAATGAGATATCCTGGGTTCATGGTTTCAAATTGTATGGCTTTTGATTTTTTTAAACATTTAAATCACACACCCTGCTCCAGTTCTCCAAGTCGTATACATAACTTTGCAGAGTATATAGGTCTAAAACCATTGTAAACACAGAGCCAATCAGTGAACTTATTTACCTGTACCTCACTTGATGGGGTTATATTTGACATAAAGAGATTAAATAACATGAGGCCAAATGCAGATCCTTGTGGAATCCCTGAGTAAACCTCTTTAATTTCTGAGATAATATTTCAAAATGTTGGGCATCGGGCTGGCAACTTGGCACCATAAAAAATCTACTGCCAATCATTAGCGGACTGAGTTCCGCTGTGGCAACCCCTACTGGAAAACCTTTATCCGATACTTCACTTACCAGCTGATACAAGCTAAGTAAGTTAGTCTGACAGGAATGACTTGCTGTGCAGTTGTACTGATTTAAGTGCATTCACATTGTAACTTTAATAAATATTGGCATATTTAGTAGTCTTTCAGAATATTTCCTAAGTTACCATGTTATACTACTTGGTATAATATTATCTACAAATGTTTTTTTCGCTCCTTAAGTACAGACAGGCTTCTTTCCAAATTTCTGGTTCTTTGCCATGTTTTAAATATTTATGGAATAGATAGTGAAAGTACAGGATTATATGTCCTATAATATTAGTTAGGAAGTGCACATTGATACCATCCCGCCTAGCTGCTATAGGAAGTTTAATAGCCACTACTACACCTTTCAGTGTCAGTTACTAAAACCTTAACAGTGATAATGCTCTTGCATAGGCCACTGAAGTGAAGATGTTATCTAAAAGGAGGATCTTATCCAAAAAAGTCAGGATCAGTCACATGATCATTGTTTACCATGGTATTTATACTAGAATGGGTGCCATTTCAAAATTGTCTGATGCATTTATAAAAGGCTTATTTTATTATCAGCAGTGTGTATATAGCCAGTCTGTTCTCATATTTGCTTTTTATGTGCAGAAATCTTCCAAATTTATTTTTAGCACATTGATATCTTTAATTTATAAGAAATGGATTATTTTTATACATCCTCCAGTAATGATCCTCCTTTATTATCAAGCCTTATATTCCACCACATGTAGCTATGTTTCCTGTTTTCTCCTGGACTGTAGCAGAAGTTTTACTATCAGCTCACTGATTTGTTTATAACATTTCCCAATGGTCAGTGATTTATTTAGACCACATACATTCAGTTCTGGGCCAGTTGTGCATTTGACTATTGAGTTATCATTTTTCACCCAAACTATGTCTAATATGTTTCCCTCCCTAGTTACCTCCATGACTATTTGATAACAGCCATGCTCCACACTGGCCCTAACCAACTCACAGAGAGCTCCAAAAATCTCAGATGTCCTGCCCCAGTCTATTTTGGAGCCATGTAAATCAGCAGAAATGATGTCAAAGCCTTTCATAAAGTAAGAGTAGATTATTTCACTGGAGCGAACTAACTCCTCCTCAATTTGGCAAGGTGGTTTAAAGAATATTGCAAACTTCAGGTGCTGTTTTTTCAGTGCAGGTTAACAGTGCTTGACTCATAGTCCTTGCCAATATCTAATAATGATGAGTGCTTTTTTTATATATATAAACAGACACCCCCACCGACTTTTTCAAGTTCTATAACTGTGGTATCCACTTTAATTAGGAAACATTGCCCTCTTCAGTTTACCAAGTTTCAGTTAGTGATAGAATGTTTTATGCTCCATCTTTCATTCTTGCTTCAAGAGAGGGTAACTTATTGTTTAAACTACTTGCATTGCACATTAGAAATTTTAACCAGTTACTTACTTTTCTCGTTATTGACATTTTTCCATTCATCATCCTAAAAACATATTATAGCAGCTGGTTTGACAGATACTAGACTATTCCTTTTATTACTAAGATGAGGCTTATCTGAACTGAAATGGACAGCTCTATCCACTATCTTTTCACATATCATAATTCTGACAACGTTTGCTGTGCAGGTTACTCATGTATTTCGGTTAGTAAACTGTCTGGCTACATTTATAAATGCTTTTCTGAATTTTAGGTCGGGGATAACATCAGACATCACCATTCAGTTTGCTAAACTCAATAACACATTTTACAACAATTTCCAAACTAGCACTATTGGTTTCTCCTACATCAACTCCACTACTGACTATTACTATATTGTATCCATACCTGGGAATATCTTCAGCAGGACATCTAAAATATCATTAATCCTGCATTCTTTTAAACTGATAACAGTGATATATTCTCTATTTATTCTATGTGACATGTTTTGAATACCTTTACTCATTGAATCACTGACAACTAAGACTTTTAAAGGCTCAGTAGACTCTGGGATAACTGCTCTCTTGGCCTCCATTTTACATGATCTTTACTCTTCATATCTGAACGTTCTTCTTTGCACTAATGAGATATCTAAGTGTGCTCCTTATCTTTTTTTCTGGCCACCTTTCAGAACACTATCCCCAGGATTCAGTAAACTCTGTGTAGGCTCTGTGTAGAGCCTACATGGAGTGTATCCACGTACATGACCATGAAGTGTCATCAGTAGTGTGTACTGCATATTCATGATGTGCATTACACCTAAGTTAGGTTGCACAGTGTGTACGAGTAGCATTGGCTGCAAAACTTTGCAGAACAGCATGGCTAATGAATCCATGTAAGCCTCGATGGTCTACCCACATCACACACCACCAGAAGAGTATGCAATTAATCCAGCCATTCTGAAGGACTATCTGAAATCCAAAAATCTTACCCTATCTTGTGTCCTATTATGTTTATTTTTTATTCATCCTGCATGTTTGCATGGTGTGCAGCGGCACTTGTAGATGCTTATGTCCAGATAGCAGACATGACCTAGACATCTAAAATAGAAAGATGATGCTTTCACTAAATATGATTGTACTATCCTGTGTGGCACTCAAACCTGCTAAGTGGAGCTGCGGTATGCTGGTACATTGGGAGGCATAACAACTAGTAAAATAATGCTGGTGATGTCACTACTCCCTTGGAAATATGGGTCAATTTTTGGACTAAAGTACAGATGGTCATGGGTTCTAATCCAGGGACTGCATACTTTTTCTATATAATGGTTTGAAATTACAGCATATCCAAATAACCTGGCAATGTAAGGAAATAAGTGTTGAAGTGTCTTGGTGATGGTTTTTGCCAGTATTTTTGAAAAAGGTACACTGCTCTTACCATCGATCAAATATCAGCTTGTTGTTATACATATGTATATACTATGCAGTGTGTGTGTTAGTAAGCAGTGCACACCATCTTCAAATGCATCAAACTGTACACATTGTGCACTCTCACTAAGGGCAAGTGGCGGAAACCATGGTATATAAAGGGTAAATACTGGGAATTGCACTTTATATATTGTATAAAGTGACTTGTGTAGTAATGGCTAGAGCAGGTAAAGGTGTGCATTTCAGAGCACAGGGCTGGGGTGTCCAGGATTCTAAGGTTTTTATTGAGCTCCTGGTTAAGGATTATGGCTGACGCCTGTTGCAGGTGGACTATACTGGCAAACAATACAAAGCAGAAGACTGGGATAGTTTGGCACTGGGACTTACCAGTGCAACTGGTATCCCCCACACCAGTGAACAGCGTCATCACTACTATGATGACCTTTGTAGGAGAAGGAAGGATACCCTTGATCAGTGGGTCAGGGCTTGCCAGCTGGGGAACATCCCTGTGATGTGTAAGTAAGATTTACATGTATTATTGGTTTGTTTTATCCACTCACTGTGTTTCTGCTGCATTTTTTTGTAACTACTTATATCTGCTGAAAATCCAGATGTAAGAATCACTGCTTGCACTGGTCATTGTAGGGTTCCTGGTTGTCTGGCAAGTACTTTTTTGTAAATGTCAATAAATAAATGAGTGTTGAAAAATTATGTTAACACAAATCCTATGCAACTATCCATGTGAGTAATGGCAACATTTGCAATATGTTCCTAATTAAGATTCCTTGTACACCCAATATTTAATGATATGCCCAGATATTCTGCTCTTAAAGGTGGAGAGGTGTAGTCTGAAATGCAAACCAACAGTTGCACATTCACAGATAACAGTGCCCATGAGTCTATAAAGTATAAAGCGAAAGAGAGTTGACATTATGTTGTATTCAAAAGTAAAAGTACAGTATTATACTACACCTCTTGTGGCCTGTAATACAACACTCCCAAAATATAAAAATCATCTGATTACAATAGTGTGTTGCTTTTCATCAACAGAAATATAGTACTGTTATGTAATGATCATTATAAGATTTCTAGTGCAGACCTCCACACCTGCACTGCTCTCACGTGTAAGTACTATACAAGTAGTCCAAGTAATACAGAGATTTATTAGCAGCTGTAATTGTTTGTAGTAGACTGTATCAGAAGAAGATAAAGTTATTTTTGAAATCTTGTTATTTAATGTTTGAAGTTGCAAATGTTATCCTTTTTTCTCACCCCACCCCATTTCTTTTTTTTATTTATGTATTACTTCTTTTTATTATGATTTATGTCTTATTATTATAATATTATTTCTTTAATCATATTTCACCTTATATCACTTTTATTTCTCATGCTGTGTTTATTGTACATATGTTTATCTTTTGTGTATGTTAAATTTCATTATTGCATTAATATTATTTAATCTATTTTATGTTTTGTTATATTTTTTCTTTCTGTAAAATCTTTGATTATGTTTGCGTTTAATGTTGTTTTTAATTTGGTTTGTTTTTTCTTTATGTTAATACTACAGCACAGCAGGGTAGGCCAGTTTCCTGCTGATCTGCCATTCATGCATGTCTCCACTGGCTGCAGCACCAAGGCCCAACACTTCTGGACTGCCATCTGGTGGCACCCCACTGCTGCCCCTGCCCTACCTGGACCCTCAGGTCGATCTGCCCTATGAGCCAGGTATGTGTTCCCCCCAGGAACAGAGGCAGGGAGGGTGCTTACATCACCCATGCTGAGCTGCCAGATGTGATACATAGGATTGTGCACCAGACTGTGGGCACATTTCTATGCTGGATGGACAACATGATGTCCATCCAGTATGACAGACAGATTGTAAGCTATGACAATGGTCACAGCAGCCAGCGGCTCAGTGATGTAACAGTACTGACAGTCTAAGAGGTGAGGACTTGAATCACACTGTTACAGTGCTGATGTCCATGGGACCTCGATTCCCCACCCCCACCCCAACCAAGGTGTTAACCCCTTCACCAACCCCATCCTTATCTTGTATGTCTTGTCTGTCTGCAAAAGCTTCCTCACCTATGTTCATTCCCCAACATTCCCCTCTCTCTCCTTTAAAAAAAAAAAAAGGTCACCTGTCCATAAAAAAAAATATCATCACAGACATAGCTCTCCATTTTACAGATGTGTCTACTTGACACACCTAATTTGGTCCAATTGACTTCACAATGCAATGATGTTGTTAATACTCCTCTCTCTGGAGGTGACAGTCCAAATACATCTTAAAATATGTACATGTGCCCAGTGTTTACTTTTGAAGAAATGGATAGCTATGGTTCTTCCCTACACCCTTCCTGTATATTCCTACCTTCTTGTCCTTTGTTTATCCACCTGCTTGCTCCCCATTTCATCACTGTCCTAGCATTCCCTTTTCGTTTCTTGAACCTGGAACCATTGGACCTCCACAACAATGCCTTAACCCACAGAGTCAGTTAATGAACAACTGTATTCTCTAACATATATATATATATATATATATATATATATATATATATATATATATATATATATATATATATATATATATATATATATTTATATAGTGTCTCAGCTTTTCCCAGTTAGGGGTCGCCACAGCGGAACTCCAGTCTGCTAATGATTGGTAGTTGATTTTTACGTGGCGAGTTACCAGCTCTGATGCACGACCTTCAGCGAAGGTACACCCATTCATGCATGTCTCCACGCAGAAGATGCTGTAGTTGAGAATCGAACCGGACAGCGTCTGACTGCAAGGCAACAATGTACATATATATATATATATATATATATATATATATATATATATATATATATATATATATATATATATATATATATATATATAAATGGGTCCCCTGAAGACCTAGATATATATATATATATATATATATATATATATATATATATATATATATATATATATATATATATATATGGGTCCCCTACAGAAGACCGACAGCTCACAACACCAACACCTATATCACCAACACCAAAAGCCCGACACGAAATGCCAACAACAGCGCTACTGCAGAAAAAAAGGAAAATATCATTTCCTTTTTCCTGCTAGCAAGGGAGCTACGCCCCCCCACACCCCCATAACTTTAATATACCCACTCCAAGATTGCTCTACAGTGCAGGAATGGAAATATTTCCATTCCGCACTATGGAGACTTACCGTTTCCCAATTGTCGTTATTTCATGTGTCGGGCTTTTGGTGTCGGCGATGTGGGTGTCTGTGTTGTGAGTTGTCAGTCTTCTGTAGGGGACCCATATATATATACAGATATATATATATATATATATATATATATATATATATATATATATATACACACATATATATTGTAATTCTCATATTTCCCCAATTAAGTGCATTTGTGTGATGCTGTGCAGCATGCAGAATCACTCAGCAATGTAAGAATGCATTATTATGCTGCTTTTACATCTGTAAACTGCATGTGGGGACATGTGTAGGGCATTAGACTGGAGTACAAATGGCTCTAGGTTCTAATCCAGGACATGCATACATTAATTATATTATTGTGACACAATTGAACTCAAGGTTGAAATGCACTTTTTGGAGCTTACGTTTTTCACAGATTTGTAACAGGTGCATGTCAGTTACCATTGTGCAAACCAATGTATTTGTTTTAAAGTGTGTGCACAATGCCAGGCAGCATGCACCATTTCAGATGTATCTCAATTTTACATTACTGCTATTGACATAAGACACATGCTGTTTCACTTGTAATGCTTTATGGACTGTTACAATGTAACTACTTGAACTGTCATTCTGCATTGTCTGTCACATCTTCCCTGTTTATTGTGTCTCATGCAGTGTCTGAGGGCTGGTGTGCACTGCACATGAACATGAATAACTGGCAACACAAAACAAAGTAAATTATCACTGCTTGAATACACAGAGCCATACAGTAAGCTGTGTATCAGCTAATGTAAAGCATAATCAACAAAAACTGTTAATTGATATGTAGCCACACCTATATAAACACTTGTTGCTTCATTAATTGTCTTGTGGGGTGTGGTCCTGGTTTAGCTAATCAGAACAGGACTTCACCTCACATTTATGCTTCAGATGTACAGGTATGAAAATAGCATCATGTAATTCTTTCATTTTTTCTTTGCATTTATTTGGAATGATGTTTTACAGCAATATTTTTCGCATATAAGTCTTTATGCGCAATGAGCACCATCGCGTGGAAAATCCATATAAAATAAATGAATACGCTCCTCTATGCCTTTGCCATTGCTTAACGATGCTGCACATCACACACCATCATGCAATAATTCTGTAATGAAAGAAATGGGGAAGATAAGAAAGTGGTGAAATGGGGAGCAGCAGGAGGAAAAGAAAGTGACAAGAAAGTAGGAATGTGCAGGAAGGGTATAGGGAAGAACCATAGCTATCCATTTCTTCAGCACTAACAACTGGGCACATGCACACATTTTAAAAAGTATTTGGACTGTCACATCCAGAGAGAGAGATGAAAACAACATAGTTGTGTTGTGAAGCCACTTGGACCACATTAGATGTGTTAAACAGAAGCATATTCAAAATGGAGAGATATGTATGGGAATATTTTTTTAGGGACAGGTGCCCTTTTTTAAAGGAAAGAGTGGAACATTGGGAAGGAACATAGGCAAATCTGGGGTGTGGCAGGCAAGTTGGGAAGGTAAGGAAGCATCTGCAGATAGACAAGACATACAAGACAAGGACAGGGTCAGTGAAGGACACAAGAGGGGGGAGAACACCTTGGTTGGGGGTGGGTGTGGGATAATTGTAAGCCTATGGATGTCATGTTTGGTGACAGTGAGATTCAAGTCCACACTAATGGACTGTCATCACTGCCACCTCACTGTACCAATGGCTACTTTGTCTGATGTTTGAATTTCCTTATGGTATTCATTATGACCATAGAGAACAGTCTTTCCACTCAGCATAGTCGTGCACCAAGTGTGTGGCGCACAATCATATGCACTAAACCAGGCAGTTCAGCCCAGGCAACAAGATCACCCCTGCCTCTGCCCCAGAGGGAAGCACAGGCATATCATCTGGTGCAGAACTACCTGAGGTTGCAGGCAGGGTAGGGGTTGCAGGAGGGTTGCTGGCAGGCTGCAGCCCAGAAATGCTGAGCTTCAATGCTGTAGCCAGTGGAGGGAGTGTAGGCATTTCAAGGGGAACTGTCCTACCCTGTCATGCTGTAGTAATGTGAAATGAAAATAAAAATCAAATAATTAAATACACATAGCATAGAATAATGTACAAAGTTACATTAAAAATATTATAATGGTAAATGTTGTTGTTGTTGTTGCTTTAATCTTTTCCAGGTTAGGGGTCGCCACAGTGGAACTCCGGTCCGCTAATGTTTGACAATAGATTTTGATGAGCGCCGAGGTGCCAGCTCAGTGTTAAACCAAGGCATGCCCATTTACGCATAACTTTCGAACGCCCACCCAACCACTGGGTGGACATGCAGACTCTACACAAAAGGCACTCCCTGCACTCCAACTGAGAATCGAACGGGAGAACCTCTTGCTGTGAAGCAACAACGCTACCGCTGCACCACCACGGCATTATAATGGTAAATAATGATATAATAAAAATAAAAAAAATAAGAGAAGGGGTGGGGTGAGAGAAAAAAGAATAGAACATTAGTAACTGCACAGATAATATACAAAGCTTTCTACAAGTGATGTATGATATTATGTTACATTTCACATAGAACAAGACCAAATGATAATCAATCCCTTTATTATGTTAGCTACTACCCTATTGCTAACACAGACACACTCTACTACATATCAGATTGCATCCGTCAGTCATTCATGCTTACATATCTTGAACATATGCATGATACATGTGCAATGTTTACAATTGACAGCAGGCTGTCTGGGGCACAGGTGGAGAGGTCTATACCTCTGCTGCTATCATTATGAATACATAACAGTACTCAGTGTTACTGTAGACAACCTAAACCATTATTGCAAAGAGCTGCCCTTACATTTGTGAAGTGTATTATTCAAAACAACAAGCGGTAATCAATGTAATAGTAGTGTACTTTTTATTTTGAATATTCCAAAAGTCCAGCATTCTTTCCTTTTATAAGTACAGGTTCACAGTTATAATGATAATAATCTGCAACATGTTCTTGGTGTCCCTGGTGTATATCTAATGATTTGCATTGCAGTATGTATGTCAACTGAAATGTGTCATGTATAGTTGTGTAGTTTTCCAAATGCAACCCCTATCTACTCTGTAATACTGGACTATTTTAATAAACATACTAATGCATGCCCACTATTGCATTACAATGAACAAATGCATACTCACAGTGATACAAGTGTTTAGCACAATAAGATGAATTTACTCCAAATGTTAAAATACCAGCACTTTTTGAAGCATACATAACCACTTGTATCCCTCATCCTTCTCAGTCTTCCCTCATAGGCTAGCACATTTAGTATTCTGTTTGCATTAGCTGTGGGGGGCATATAAACACATTAAGGTCAGCAATCAGAAACAGATACAGCTGCTTCATCATTCAAGCAGTACCTGTAAGTGATACTCACACATCTGTGGGGTACCATTAGTCCTGCATTCATCCATCTACCATTCAAGGGTATCCCTCTTCCTCATTCTGATGTCTCAGTAATGATTTTTACACTGTTCGCCAGTGTGGGGGATACTGGTAACAGTGGACAAATCCTGGGCCAAACTATTCCATGCATGTGATTTGTAATTGGATCCATGATAGTGCTCCTGCAACAGCTAGGGCCATGATCATCCACTAAGAGTCCAACAAACACGTTGTACTCCTGCACACCCCCAGCTTTGAAAACAAAATCTCAATTCTTTACCCTGAATGCCAGCCATGTTTAATACGGACAAACACTAAAGTACAATGTGTTTTCCCACTAATTGCAGTTATAACAGATACTGAAAATGTGGAACATTGCGATCTGCAACACTTGAAAATGGTGCACACTGCTTACCATCATGCAAACACAGGCAATAATGCACAATATTTTAAATAATACAGGTACTATTATGAAAACTGCCCAATACACCATGACAATAAGTATTATTTAGGAAATACTAGCTCAACTACTAACATTTATCATGTGAAGAAGGACACCATTTAAAAGGACATGATTCTGCAGTATCACAGGCCTGAACCTTAGCTATGATACTCCTACAATCACAGATGTTCCCACTACAAGAATGTAGATATACATGTCTAGGATTCATTGCATTATTACCTATTACAAGGACACATTGCAAAACAACAAGGCTGCATTACTTGTATTCAAATCGCGGATTCTCTGAACTTGTAAGTGACACAATTCCTCGCAGCATAGGAGAAGTTACATAGCCTGTTGCTACATTTGTATTAAGTGTAAGGTTCATAAAGGCTCACTATAAGAAAATGAAGTGATAACACGCAGAAAATTAAATTAATTTATGAAGTATACAATCCAGTTAGTACACAGGGAATATGCCTACATATGGTTGCAGTCCAGATCGAAATGCAATGTAACTTCAGAGGAGTGCATAGTTGCCTTAAAACTGTTGTTCTCACATACACCACTGTAGCAAGCAGTTATTCAGCACACATGCAGCTTCAACAGAGAATGTACCTTTATTTTGAAGTAGTAAATGTTAAATGTATAGAGTGAAACACTCAACATGGAATATAATCCACGTACTCCTTACATAGGCTGTTATGAATCCTCTTTTTAAATATACAACACTGTCCTAACATGCTGTGTTCCTTGGTCACTCAGCAATCATCTGACCAGCACTGTTGTATCGAGCATGTAGTAAAACAATTCTATTCTACTTCCTTTACAATGTTTAAGGATATTACTTGGGAATATGTTACTCAGTCTCCAAAATGTGAAGCCATGCTGGCTAGCATGAACAAGCACTGACTGTTATTTTGTGAGTGTGGATTCAGGGCATCCAGCCCTATATGAGCCTGTGAGATATCCCCCAGGGCACACATCTTGAGCATTTGGGAGAGGGGTGCATATGGGATTCATTGTAACTGGCAGGTTTGCCAGCAGTGATTCATGTTAACTGGCAGGTTTGTCAGATCACATGTGGGAGATGATACACATGCTGTTCAGCATGCCTTGGCAGTTACAGTTGTACACCTCATGCTTAATGTAAACCCTATCCTGTTCCCCATTTCTTGCTCGTGTGTGCACACAACTCCAATGTAAGGCACACAATTTAGGATAATGCAATATGTGGTACAATTGTAGCATTCCTCTGAATATATACTCAGAAATAATGTGTACATTTGCCATGTTGTAGAATACCATGCAGTGATTTTTTAAATATCATGGATGGTGATGCATGTAACTCACCAAGCATGCCCCCTGCTACTCTGTGAAATGTCCCATTGACTACAACTAGCATTTAAACACATACCTTACTTCCCACTGGGATGGTTTCTTACACTTATCTCTGTCTGTGAGTCAATACTTAGAGAGTTTGCTCAGTTCATCCAGGGTCTATGTGCTCTAGAAAATTTTCACCTTCTCTGTGTATGGCTACTGCCAGCAGAAGCAGTGTTTTCATTCTGTGTTACAGACTGATGTATTCAAAAAGCAGAAGGTAATGACAATCTGTTTGTGCCTGTACTGCAGTATGATCTCAACCCCCCCAAAAAAAAAACACGGAAATAGAGACAGCATGAATACTTTTATATCTTGTGTAGTAGTTCTGTAGAATTGGCTGATTACCATGCAGTTCAGCTGTGTATGCTGTAATTAGCATCTCTGAAGAACATAGTAGGACACATGCAATCAATTATTGATGTACTCCATTATAAAAAGGCAAATGAATAGCTGGATAAACTGAAGTTGGTGAGAGTTAGTACATGCTTGCAACTGAGATACGCATTTGTTTGGATTTACTATATTTCAATAAAGGAGTATTGTACTCCATCAGGTATGTATTCATCTTGTTACCTAAATAATTCTTGAGCTGGAATGTAGATAACAATAAATGTGAAGTAACTCTGCATGCATTTGTTAGAAATATACTCATTACATGGTCTTTTTTATCAGACATGTGAGCGATACAGAGGGTAAAGGGTAGACATAAAGTTTAATGCTGTGTGCTATGTACACATGCTCCATGGAAAGATCCTTTGATAGTACTTTTAACATTTCCCCATTGTTTGTTAACATTGTTGCTGACCCTGTATTTGCTATGTTATGGCAGTTTGGGGGAGCGATGAAGTCCTGCTATGGAACAAACTAGAGTGGAATGTTATGTTGGGTGGGGGACATAGTCCTGTATCTGTTAAGGCACAATAAATAATATAATGCTGTTGTTACTTATGTTTGTAACCACCCTTGCTATTTACTGCACAATGTTGAATCTGTACAGTGTAACCCACTTTTGTATTGGGAGTCTTCCTTTATTGCATAATCTGTATAACAATTTGTATTTATGTATATGATCCTTATATGTGTTATCATTATTTTGTCTTTCAGTAAACAATATGCCCCCAAGAAGGAGACTCCCATTCTCTGATGCTATAAATGAGCTGATCATAGATGCAGTCAGGCAATACCATGAGGTCCTGCTGTCAAAATGGAGGGAAGGAATGGCAGAGCGTGTGGAACTGTGGGAAGACCTTGACAAAAATCTCAACAGGGTGGGTAAACAGAGTTGCACGTATCAGCAGGTGTGTTACAGAGCTACTGACATGATACATGCAGTGACGAGCCATGCAGCTGAAGTAGCACATGATTGTGAGGTCACCGGTGCTGGGTCAACAGCAGAAGAACCCCTCACCACCACCCTTCCTGATTAATTCCTGACTAATATTGCCACTCAGGGAAGCTCCTAGCAGGCTGACAGTCAATATGCCCATGATATGGGTGCCACTCCTACTACACAAGATCAGAGTCCAGGTAGGCTGTGTTAAATCATCAGTAGGATACATTTACAGTCAGTCTGAAATACTGCTTATAGTTTTAATGTGTAGCAGGTTGCTTTATTGCTGGGGTGTGAGTGAGATAGCTGCAGCATTCAGGTCCTTTAACTGCTACTATGGGATTCCTGGCATACATCTACGCACAGGACCACTCCAAGTCATCCTTGATCCAATATATTCTGGATATGTGTGCTACTCCCGCATCACATGTGGGGCTCTCAGGAATACCTTGTTGCATCATCATTAAAATATTTCTGCATTTTGTCATACATGTATATAGTTGTGTCAAGCTACATGTGTTTTGTTTTGAGGTAACCCCTGTTGTACAGTTAAATGTGTGGTGCTGTTGCCATGATGTCTTCCTTTGCTTTTCCTAGGACCGTCAGAGATTCAACGTGAAAGGGCTGCAGCAATAGGTAAGTAGACAATGTTTTTTCTGTACTGTACATAGATATATTCCAATCTATCTGCTATACTGTCCTCTCAGGCCTGATGTATGCATTTCAGTACTATTTGTATATCTGTCCACTGCACAGGTTTTTTTTCCTGAATGTCATGGTTTGATAATCATCTTCCGAGCCTGTATTTCAGATCATGAAAATTGAATGTCAGATTACCGTGAGGTCAGTAATGATAGCAAACATTGAATTATATGACACAGATCCTGCATTCAAACTGCATACCCTTCAGATATGTCATGATGAAGCAAAACTAGTTATTCCATCAGTTATATATGTTTGTAGGAGCATATTATGTAACATTTGCCCATATTCTTTAATCTATGTACAAACACTTTTTATGCCTCTGTGCATACTTCTTACTGTAAGTTGTTGACAGGTTTAAATGTCTGTAATTGTGACAGCAGTGTAAAGTGTACCATACTAATGAAGGTATTAATGTTGTCCTTTTTTTATCATAGGTCAACATGGCAGTAGTTCTGTGTCCCCTGCACCACCTGATGTCAGTGTCTATTCAGAGTCGGATGATGATGTTGGCCAAAGTGAGGCACAGTTGGGGGTTGTAGATGCTGAATCTGGTACAGACTTTGACATCCAGCACCCACACTCAGGATCCCTGGACACAGACAGTATGCCTACACATACCCAGTTCACTGAGGCCATACATATCGGACATTTGGAGAATGAGGACATAGTCCAGGGAAGTGTGGCTTCCACAGCTTCAGTGGCTGTTAACACTGTCTGTAGCCAAACTGTTGATGAGTTGCCACATAGGCAGATTGATAGGGGTTATCATCAAAGGCCTTCTGCCTCTCTAACCTGGTGTAGGTGTATCTTTATGTGTCACTTGATGTATGTTTAGGGCCATAATGGAGGCACAGGCATGTTCAGAATGCCACTCAAGGAGAATGCTGAGTGTTTTAGATGTAGCAGAGTCAGACATCTGTAACTCCTTCCACCTTGTTGTTGATGCACTGGATCGGTTCAATGATATGTATCAATGGGATGTGGCCATGAGGGAGTGCAGAGCTGATGCTTTTGTAAGGTTTGCAAAGTCAGTCAATGACGCATGTCTCATTAATATATCTAACCCTCTTTTACAGGATTGTTTACTGATAACTTATGTGTGTACATCCAAAGTCAACCTATCATATTCCAAGCTCTGGATGTATGTCAGCACTGCAGACAAAGCTCACATCAGTAATATACTGTAATGTTTTGCTTTTTTTCATGTACATCACCATAGGTTCAGTTCAGAGGTCAGAGGTTAATAGGCTGTGACAGGGGTACCGTCCTGATGGTGTTTAGCACTGTAGCTGATACATCACAATAGTCGATGCAATGCCTTCCCAAATAGGATGTAGGATAGAGGATGCATTCCTCCCCACAGTACACCCATTTGCCAGTCGAAGTGTTTCAAGATGTATTAATGCATAATTGAGGTATACTGTACTCTGGTGTTTTTTTTAAATAAGCAGGAACATATATTAACACGGGGTATGGTAATGCGTGTTTGTACAGCTGTTATAACACCCATGGTTTTGTCAGCAGTCATTAGTGGTACAAGTTTTGACATACATCCTCTATTTTCTTTTGGGACTTTTGATATGTATATGGCAAATGAGAGGAGACAGCACTGACACATATGCTACCACATAGGTGACAGGTCTGCTGCTTGATGTGAGGTCTCCCACTTTGTGCATTGTTGGTCTGTGATCCAATTTGCAACTCACCTGTTAACAGAAGGTGTGATATTCACCTTGGCTAGTTTCTCATTGGGAACAAATGTTGGATTGCATTGAAGTGCCTGGCCAAGGCAAGATAGGGTGAGTGCACAGTCTTGTAGATGTCTCTGCTCAGAGTCTGGATTTCACACAGTTTTTGCAGGCACAAGCTAACAATAAGAACAGATAACTGGAACAAATGTACTGTTTGGAGGTCACCTATGTCCTTTTTGTGTGAGATGCATGCATATTGTTTCAATTGACTTAAAGAAAATGTCAAATACAGTTATGGGAGTATAATTCCATTTGTATGTTGCCTATCCTATACTGTGTTGGTGGGAAATGGTTACTGCATTCCATCCATTCTGGACAACAGCAATACTCAGACCATTGATGAATATGGTGCCCATTGCAGTAGCTGACTGTTGCAGCACATAAAGAACACAGGCCAGAATAACATCTGGTGCCATGGATTCTGTGCTCCACATTCTGGAATGAGCAGTGTAACTTGCATTTTGTAGATACCATAGTTAGGAGGTGATGATGCAATTATGTAGTAAGCTTGGTGTTGTGAGGGGGACACTTTACAGCCACCTGCATCTGCGAGCATGTGTGGAATTTATAGCGGGTCAGTGTATGCAATACCATCCCAAATTACTTTAATATACATCTGAGCAATATATTTTATTTTTCAGATGTAAATGACAGCACGCCTATGGTTATGTCTGGATATCTGTCATAGATTTTTAGCATAGTTACTATATGAGGCTTCTTCAAGGTGTCTCATTGTTTAGGGTGCACTGAGGAGAGTGACCTTCCCCCGACTGTTTTGTACATGTTGTATTTGTAAACAGCAGTTTCTGTCACTTACTGTAGGATGTAGTAATGACAGTCAGACATACACCAGTATGGAATTTATTTCTCAGGGGATCTGTCTTAGAGCATATCAGGCATAGTTGCGTGTATACATTTATGTGGATTTGTAGACAAGGCATCAGGGTGTAACTTACCCCAGCTGTCAATGTGCTTTGTGGAAACTTGAGCTTGGATGTTGAGTATCCCATTCATTAGGAAGGTGTAGTTAACATGGATGATGTTTTTGAATTTGAGTCTTCACTTAGGGAGTTCATTAGGTATTCTAAACTGTACACATAATGTGTTATGGTTGGATTAACAGTGCAGGCATTCCGCATGTGCAAATACATTGTTCAGTCATATTGTTGACAAACAGGTCTGATATATTACAGACCCTTTGTGGGTTGGTGCATTATTTCTTCCATGTCATTTAAGTTTGCAAAATCCACTTATGTTTGTGCAAGTGAGTTTGTCCTCCTATAATTATCCATGTGAAGCATTATATGCACTAGTGAATAAAATCATGTTAACTAGTCTTGCAGGTAGAACAGAGGGAAACGGATATGTGAGCATGGGAGGTTTGAACCTGGTATTTGCATGGAGAATGCTAAAAGGAAGGGTATATGTGATCTGAGTGGCATTTTTCAGGGAGTAACCTATGGTGTGTGCATTCTGAGGTCATTCATAAGGTGGAACTATAATTCTGTCATTGATTGGTAGGTACTTTATTTGCTGTTTTTATGTAACAGAAGGTATGACAGCTTGCTAGAGCTTTTGAGGATCTGCTCTGCAACATCACAGCAGCCAAGTCTATTGGAAAATAATATTGCCATTTCTGTATGTATGAGGGCAAAGGATTAAGGCATCTGCACATACCCAACAACAGAGCAGGTAATCTGAGGAAACACTATTAAAGCTCACATTAGGTCAAGAAACAGTAACCTTCAAATACAGACTCCTACTGTGCATACTTGCCAGAAGTTTGCAGGTGTGAGTCCTATAAAATCAGATGTCATCCTAATGTTCTTATTCTTTTGGCTACTGTCATGATGCTTTGCCACAGCAATCATCTGCTTCTAGTTCCTCCTTTCCTCTGCATCCTTTTCTGTCCCAACCACCACCTGCATATCCCCAGTCACCACATCCATGACCCTAATTTTAGGCCTTACTGTTTTCCTCCTACCTGCCAGCTCTATCCTCAGAAACCATCCCCAAATATAACCAGCATGCCTTCTATGCACATGCCCAAAGCAACTCAATCGCACCTCCCTGGACTTGTGTCCAAACCATACAACCTTGTGCTGACACTGTCATATACTGATTACTAACCCTGTCTATCCTTAGCACAACCAAAGCATTTACCAACATCTGGAACTCTTCCAGCTCCTGTTATGACTCTTGTATTTTTGTCAGTACCACTGTCTCCAAACAATATCACATAGCTGTTCCCAGTGCACTGTTGTAGACCTTCCCTTTCAGTGTTTATGGTACCCATCTTTCACAAATCACTCCTGGCACTCTTCTATACCCACTCCACCATGCATGCACTGTCTTCTTCACCTCCCTTCCACACTCAGCGGTACTGTGTACATTAGCACCCAAGTATTTAATATCATACATCTTTTCCAACTGCACTTTCTGCAGTCTCACCATTCGGCTATTATCCATCTCATTCACAGACATATATTCTGTCTTAGTCCTTATGCCATTCATTACTCAATTCAGTATAGTATAATTTCACCTCCCCAGGTTTTCCTACACATGTTCCCTGATCACAATATCATATGCAAAAGTCATAGTCCATGAGAACCCCTGTGTGATCCCCTGTGTCAATCTCACCATCACCATTGTAAAGAGATGTCATGATGTTTGTGCATAGCATGAAAGTGACAACACTGTTGTCTGTCTCATATTGCATGGAATGTCATCTACCTGTCTGCCAGGCCATTGTGTACCCATGGCTTGTTGTGAGCAATAAGTACCCAATAATTTGATTTAGCTGACAACATCAGCTGTGTCTGTTGAAGACATGAGGACATTGTACAATAGGCTGCGGTAAAATTATCTATATAATGTCCACAATCAGCTCACACACACACACACACACACACACACACACACACACACACACACACACACACACACACACACACACACACACACACACACACACACACACACACACACACACACACACACACACACACACACACACACACACACACACACACACACACACACACACACACACACACACACGTGCACACACACACGTGCACACACACACACACTAAACACCAAGTTGACTACCATATGATGAGAAAGATACTGTCAGGTGCCAGAATCCGCCACTTAATGCATGCACTCAGGTCACTCCACAATAAGTACAAATATGACACTGTCATTGTCCATGTTGGTGTGAATGACCTGAGATGTACCTCCCTGGACTACATGAAAAGAGACATGGAGGAGCTCTCCAATCTTGTATCCCAGGCAGGTATGACCCTAACCCTGAGTAGCATCCTGCCATCACCCAGAATGATACCACAGTACAAGGACAAAATGATTGACTTCAACAATTGGCTAAGCTTCTGGTGTCATTCTAAGGGGATCCAGTATTTGTCTGCCTGGGATGACATGATTGACAGTCCACAAAGCTTTGCCAGAGATGGCCTGCACCTGTCACCCTTAGGATTCCGGATACTGGCTAAGGCTCTTGCCACCCCTATAGTGCCTTTTTTTGGCAAGGTTCAAATGACAAATTCACCACTGTAACAGGTGCAAGCAAGCAAAATCTGAGGGTAATGCTACTCAATGCTAGAAGTCTAAACCTCAAAATGCACTCAGTCGAAGCACTCCTTAAAATGGAGAACATTGACATCTGTGCAGTGACAGAAACCTGGTTCAATGCTCCAGAGAGCACCCCTGCATTACCAGGCTTCAACTCATACCACACCTTTCGGACACCTAACCCAGAAAGAAGCACTAAAGGCAGAGGCATGTCCATATTCATTAAGGATATCCACACCTCCAGGCTAGTTGCACAGCATAATGCAGCCGAGATTATCCAAGTGCAACTATCTCTGGACAAGACCGCAATCCAAATTGTAGCTTGCTACAGACCCCCCACCATGCCCCAGGATTCACACTCCTCATTTCTTGATACACTGGAAAGTATTAGGGTACAACCCAACATCCTAATAATGGGTGATTTCAACTACCCCACCACTAACTGGGAAAACTACTCATGTACCAATTATTTTGCTTAACATTTTCTAGAATTCATAAATTCCAACACCTTGGATCAACTTATTCACACCCCCACCAGGGGCAGCAGTATCTAGACCTGGTCATTACCAACATGGGAAACCGGTGTTCCACACCAGAGGTCAATTCCTCGTTGGTCAGATCTGACCACAAGCTAATCAGCCTAGACATCCACATCCCACTCCCACCCCCAATTAGGGAAACCATTGTAAAATATTTCTCCAAAGCCAACTTCACACTTCTTAAGACAGAAGTGGCAAACTTCATGACACCCATGCAGACGGACAATAGAGGTATGACTGCCGAATCCTACACAAATGCACTTTATAAACACTTACACAAGTGCATGGATCATGCTATCCCTAATAGAACCAAGATGTTATCCTCCAAAAAAAGGAAGTCAATCTGTTGGTCCTCTGCCATAAACAAACTCTACAACAGAAGAAAGAAACTGTTGCAAAAAATAGTAAAATCCCATGACTGGAAGAACTCCCTGGTCAACCTCAGTAAGAAGCTGAGATCCCTCATAAAATCCTCCAAAGCTAGTTACGAAAACAAAATTGCCACTGACACTAAAGAGAACCACAAAGCATTCTATAGCTATGTCAAGAATCTATATGGGAACACTCAGATCTGCTCTGAGTTACAGCACAATGGCACTAAATATACAGAACCAACTGATATTGCCGACATCCTAGAAGATAGGTTCAGTGCTAACTTTACCCCCCCTCTCACCCCCTAGAGGGCCCATCTCTATACCGGAAGAATGCAAAGTTCCTATAATCATGGCTGCACCGGTAGAAAACACACTCTCCAAAGCCAAGAACACAGCATCCATGGGACCTGAAAATATCCCAGGCTGCATTCTACACGAACTACAGAATGAACTGGCACCCTACCTAAGTACCATGTTCAATCATAGCCTCACCTCAGGCTTTGTACCCACTGAATGGTGCACCGCGATGGTTATCCCACTCCACAAAGGGGGAGCCACGACAGACCCCGGGAACTACCACCCCATTAGCCTGATGAACCTGGTCTGCAAGGCCATGGAACATATCATCGTGGAAATCATAAACAAAGATATTGGTAATCTCCAAACTCTGGACCCTACCCAGTTTGGATTTGTAAAAGGCAGATCATGTCTTCTAAACCTGATTGACTTCTTTGAAGCAGTCACCAAAGCCATAGATGAGGGTAAAATGGTTCACACAGCTTATCTAGATCTCGCCAAGGTTGTCAACACCATCCCCCACTCTAGAATTATAGATAAGCTCACTAAACTAGGTATAAATCCCTATGTCACAAGATGGGTTGCCAACTAGCTCACAGACAGAACCCACACTGTGAAAGTAGCGGATTCCAAATCACATCAGACCAGTGACAAGTGGAGTACCACAGGGTTCAGTCCTGGGTCCTCTCCTGTTTGGTATCTACTTCTCTGAAGTGCAGGCCAACACAGAAGGTCTTTGGCTAACAAACTTTGCAGATGACTGCAAACTAGGAGCCATAATCAAAACTCCTAACGATGTGGACAAACTACAAAAGGGCCTTACTGAGACAGATACCTGGTGTCAAAGCCATGGCCTGAAGCTCAATGCCAAAAAGTGTATTGTCATCCCCTTTGGTAAAAACTCTGTACCCATGAAATACCACATAGCTGGTAGTCTACTTAATGTCGAAAATGTGATAAGAGACCTTTGGACACAGGTGGACAGTAGTCTCTCCTTTGATAATCACATTGCCACAGTGGTCAGGAAATCCTTCTACATGGCTCATGTCATCACAAAAGGATTCTCATCCAGGAAAAAAAGAGGTCATTGTTTCCCTCTACTCATCACTCATTAGACCCATTATAGAGTACAACACCCCTTTTGGTATGTACCTCACAAGACATCTGCAACAACTGGAAAGACCGCAGAAATACCTTACAAAGAGGATTACGGGCCTCAAACAAATGTCCTATGCAGACCGTCTAAAAAACTACAGCTTTACTCCATCGCATATCGCCTACTCAGGGGCGATCTCTGCCTAACATACAAAGATATGTCAAACCCAGAGCTGTTGGACATGCTCCACTTAAAGAAATCACAATCCCTCCGAGCTATATGCTCTAGGGACCTAAACCTTGTCACCACAATAAACAGAACATGCTGGAGGGATAGATTCCTGTCCCAGAGACTTCCCATACTCTGGAACAGACTACCTATCTATGTCAAACAGAGCTCCTCATTAGCACTCTTCAAGAAAAATCTTGATGATTTGATGGGAAATGGGAAATTCACCCTGGGGATCACTTCTGTGGCTCTGCTCGACAGGGGCACAGGAAAATAATTTGGGTGGCGAATGCCAGGGTACATTTTTTGGCTAGGCTTGTATGGGCCCTAGGGCCGATAGCCTAGTACCTACCTATGAACCTATGAACCTATGATTACCACCCTTGCCTATCTAGGTCTACAGAATAGAGAACATTGTACTTAATGCATGCACCATGACAGAAGTCTGACTGTAGCAGGGTTTCAGGTAATCTTATGGTAGATGACATCAGCAGGCCTTGTGGGGGGCACGAGGATGGACAACTACTAGACATGGATATTTGCTGCAAGTACAAAAGCACTGCAAAACCAGGCCAGTTTCCAAAGCAGTGTTGAATACACACACAGTCTTATTAATGGAGACAGACACACACACACACACACACACTCACACACCAAGTTGGCTGCAGTGAGATTAGAACCCCCACATATCTAGGTTTACAGACTAGAGAACACAGTGCTTAACATACATGCCATGAGATAAGTCTGACTTTAATAGGACTGCAGGTGATCTTATAGTAGATGACATCAGCAGGCCCTGTGGGGAACAGGAGGGTGGAGGACTACTAGACATGGATGTTTTTGTGCAAGCACAAAAGCACTGCAAAACCACTCCTACTCCCACCATTCGTTATGGAGCCAGACACACACATACAGACACACACACACACACACACACACACACACACACACACACACACACACACACACACACACACACACACACACACATTACTACAGTAAGAACCTAACCCCTGCCTAAGTGCACAGACTAAAGAACACAGTGTTTAATGCAAGCAGTACTACAAGTCTAATTTTCACAAACAAAAACGGACTCCGTTCAAACAAACCTTCAGTCTTTATTACACCAATAAATCCACCAGATTGAGCGCTTTCATTCATCTAAGCAGATTTCATCATCAATATAATATACAGTGCCTCTCACAGTTTTATTTATACTATTCTAAATTACATAATTAATGTCTGAACCAATTTTAACCCTTTTATACATTGCTATTCCCTTTCTCAAATACTTTTATTAAAGTGCTACTATGCAAATTAATAACCATGAAATATGTTTGTATCATAATATAATCCTGTTCTTATACTAGTAATTTGATAGGTTATTTTAAATTAAAAAAAATAAATATATGCAGATGAATTACAATGAAAATAGATGTTTAAAATGGACATTTAAAAATTACCAATTTGATTACAAATAAGTGGAAAAAAATAAATAAATAAAAAAAAAAAAAAAAAAAAAAAAAAAAAAAAAAAAAAATAAAATAACTAATTTTCACAAAGCTTACTGTGAACTTATAGTAGAGTACATCCTCAAGGGATGTAGGGAATACCAGCTTGGGAGGCCTGCATAGGCATATCACTCCTTAGTGTCATCTGAGGCTAGTACACTAACAGTAGTATATTGTTTACAGCCATAGATGTGTAACAGCATGAGTCCCGTATTGAGCATTTTTGGATGTTATCCTTTGCCAGTGCAAGACTCTGAGCACAACTTTATAGCAGTGGCTATGAGGGAACATACAGCACTATATACTGCACCTTTGTTTTGTGGTAGATGAATGTGTTGTAAAATTAAGTCAGTCCCACTGATTGTTGTTGAGGTTGGATGTGATGAATCACATATGGATGTTTATTAACTGTCTGTGCATATAGTAACACTGTGCCCTCAGTTTGCAATGTTTCCACATCTTAGAAATATAGAACAGTAAAAACACAGATATATGCACATGTAATAGTTAGCATACCTCTGACCTTACAGAGTACAAAATCTGCACAAAGCCATAATTAAAATGGTGAATGTTGACAAATTGACCTAAAAAAAATCTGCAGTGTTGATGGAATGACAGGTTTTGCATTAACATGCATTTTCTGAAGGGTATGACATCCATAAATGAAATCGATATCATTATTTTCTGATTTAATTTTCAGTGATTTAACAATAATGTTGTATAAACCAACATGTTATGGGGAACAGACTACAAACATTATTTAAAAATATGAACATTTTTCATAAATCTTGACAGTTTAGAGCTATAATAGTTTGGCATAAGTAAAATGCAGTGAATATTGCACTAAGTGCGCATGCATGCATGTTTCACTATTCACTCGTACCTGTTTGCATGGTGGTAAGCAGTGCACAAACGAGAGGTGCAGTGCTAACATCCACTCTTCCTATTATCTAATGTATATGTCTTAGCGCAACCCATTCCTCTCAGTACTCCAGGCCATGATTTCACAATTGCTGTGGGCAATGTATAATTATTATCTGCATATTTCCTTGTTCTGCAGTTTTGCCCTTCATGCAAAGCATTTCAGCATTACTAAAACTGTTTTCAGCATGTGACATTGCGCACATTGTGTACTAAAAATATTAAGATTAAAGCATTATGGGACACAGAGTCACAGTCTATATAAAACACAAACTATAGCAAAAACGCCTCCTAAACTTCAACTTTTATCAAGATTAGAACCCAAAACACCATTAAAGCTTCATCAAGCAGGATGGCTGCGTTAGTCATTTTGACCACAGAAGCTGCTTCCTAAACTGGGGTCATTCCTCACACAACCACCTTCATAAAAAACTGTACACTGCTATCAAACCATGCACACTATATTCTACAAGTACTTCTCTGACTAACTTTTGGACACAGACCAGTTAGTAGACACACCTCCTGTCAAACATATCAGTAAACTATACATTTTTCTGTCATACAATCATGTGGTTGTGGGTGGGGGCAAACACATTTACTGTCAGGATACAAAGTAACCTGAAATCAAACACAGCAATGGAGTGGAGTCAATTCGTAACTTCTCTCTTGCATGACATAACAGTTTTCAACTGTGGTTGGACTCTGTGAGTGTTTCATACCTGATGCATAAAAATTTTATATGGTAACATTTTAGTAATATAAGTGTCTTTACTCACAAATTAACTTATGTTATCTACAAAAGCACCACTATATATTTGTATACTGTAACATGGTAAGACATATCCAATGATATGTAATAAAAGTGTTCAACACCACAGTCTAGGTTCAGGCCTTACCTTGCATATGCATCACCTGACACAGAATTAGTTCAGGGCTAACTCTGTCTGATGCAAGCAGTACACAGCAAATACATGTATAGATAAAGGTTGTGTGAGTTGCCTGAAATCAGTTTTAATATATGTATGTGAGTAGGAGGAAGGTGTTAGACCCCAGGTGGTCAATGAATGTGCTATGCATTGTCTCTTTGCTAAAGCAAGGTGACAGCAGCTGGGGGTTCCTTCTCTGAGTCCGCCTGTGACTATGGCTGTGGTGACCTAAACATTGTTGAGGGAATGTGTGCCTGCTCCCCCTGCTGATCCTGCTGCAGCTGTTTCAGCAGGATCACATTGTGCAGCATAGCACAAACTGTGAAAATTTGTCTACATGTGCTTGAAGTATACAGCAAGGCTCCACCGGATATATCTAGGCACTAGAAACATGACTTCAGAAGCCCAAACACATGCTCAGTGATGTTCCTAGTTTGTGCTTGTGTCTCATTATAGTGTTCTTTCATAGATTTGTGTGCATTTCTGATATGTGCCATCATCCACAGTTCCAGGGTATAGCCAGCATCCCCTAGTAAATGGCTCTGTGAGATGTCCCCCCAGCAAACAACTGGTACAGCTGTGATGAGTGCCAGATATGGTAGTCAGGATAACTGCCATGGCTGCCAACACACACATTCAAGCTAATCCCCTGGGCATTGCATATGACATGGCAGTTGATGGAGCAGTATTCCATGTGGTTAATGTCAATTCTACCCTGCTTACCAGGTGGTGCTTTGATGTATATATGAGTGCAATCTATGGCACTCAGTACTTCAAGGTAGTGAAGTGAAATAAGGTACAGCTGCTCTCCAAAGGTCCCGATTCCAGAAAAGAAACCAAACAATACCGAAAATACAGGACAAGACCACCACTACGATGCACATAAAATTCCAAGGTTTTTTATTATAGATAAAAATAAGCACTTTCACGTGCCAAACACTGCACGCTTCATCAGATTTCATACTTCAAGGTAGTGTGCTACATTATAGAAGTGTTGCATATTGCTGGTCCTCTCCTCAGTAGTGAGGGGAAAGTATATGCGTTCACTGGCATGTATAAGTATAGCATTCAGAAACTGGTGGAGTATTCTGGATGCAGATGCCTGTGCACCACCATCATGTCCCCAGCTGCTCTTTGTAAAGTACCTGTAGCTAATATTCTAAGGGCTACACATACCTTAGTTTCCAGTGTGATGGGTTCCCTCTTGGCTGGTTCTGGCTATGAATTGAGGCCGGCAGAGCTCAGAGAGTTCTTGTAATGTGTCCCTGTCCACCCTGTAGCACTCTACAATCTCTATTATCATCAGCACCAACAGCATTGCCTTCAGCCTCAAGAATATGCAGCTGTAGAATAGCTGCAGCAGACCCTAGCATTATGTCAGTTAAAAGAGCCAAGTTTCTATTCCAATGCTGTTGCAGTATCGAGGAAAAACAGACTGTAGGCTGTATGCATACTTTACACATTTCTTGATTAGGAGCACCATCTGTTATTGGCTGCTTTAAATGACATTCACCTGCTTAGGATATAATTGATAGGATTTAGAACTCTTGCTGCAGTGCATATTGTTGTGATTTGTGCAGCAACATGCAGCAGAGTACAGCTATGCATAATGACACCAAATCATGTAAAACATTTAATATCATCATCCCTGTTGTCATGATACATACAGAATATGGTAATTATGATAATTGCACTTCATTTCTATGACCTGCAATACCAGCACAGTGTGATTGAAAGTTAATATAGCCAGTACTTAAACCCAAGGCTATCTGCACCCTAGTTCAGTACCTAACAGTCATTGTCACAGGACTAGTGGGGATAAGTAGAGGGCAACCGTGCTTACTGGGTTTGCGCAATGCTCAGATGTTCTCATCCATGGAAAAAACACACCGTGTAGGAGCTTACACTGAGTGTACAGCCCTACATGGTCCGTGATTTTTGTGATTCAACAAATCCAATAATTTTTTACATCATATACATAATAACCATGCTGACAGCCTAGAAACTGTATGGATAGTAGCCATATAAGCTGGGCAACAGCACAGGTTCACCTATTTAAAAATACAATGCAGGGTGTTACCGTAATTGCTGTGACAATATACCATACTAAATGTTTTAATTACATTTGTTTTATTGTCTTTAAAACATTTTGTGCATAGCAGTGCATTGAGTAAATTTGTGCTAAAATAAAAGTAATATTTATAGTCATTTTACACATATTCCTGATCCTTTTGGATATCCTCAGCCAGTAAATACCTGTGCTTACCTTTTTATGGGCATTGTGTCCATATTTCAGTTCTTCTGTATGCCCTTGCTTCCATGTAGGCTCCTGTATGTGGATAATTTTTGCATACACTTCTAACATGGACATGGAGCATACATGGTAGTGTGTAGGGTTGCTGGATAACTCCACCATGTTGGTTTGCTTCATTAGCATGCAATTAAGCTACATATGCTGACATTTGCATTCCATGAAACTTTCCATTAATGTGCGTGAATGTGCATTGTTCCATACCCCTATATGGAGTTTACTGAATCTAAAATCCACTGCGGCCATGTTCGCATCATGCTGCCTTGCAAACATGGAAAAAAAATCACAGTGTAAGCTTTATAGAATTTGCACATATATCTTTTTCTTCAAGATCATCTTCCCTTAGTCCACTGTTAATGTTAGTACTTCCTGGGGTAAACAGTCTTGTTTACCAACAAATTTTTTAGTTAGACTTGTGTTGACTTCTTTGGTAATGCTACTCAGACTCTTCTAACTGTGTTTATATTTCTTGACTCATCAGTAGTAACTGGTCCTTACTCCCCAAAATTGTAAAAAACAAGAACATTAGGGAATGTTTCAGTGAACTTAGATGCGCTTACTTGTAAACCTCCTGTTGTCAGATGGTGTAAGAATGTATTTTGTCTGAGTCTCCTTGTGCTTCAGCATTTTAAGTATTAGAAAGATACTGTCACTTCTTTCAGTATTTGCCCCCAAGTCAAAAATATAAACGTTCTCATTGATACTGCTACATTTTGCACATACGCTTTCCTGTGGCTGTAATTCTGTACTGTTTGGTCCTTTCTTCCTTTGTATCCAGGTATCTTGAATTCACATTCCCTAAGTCATTTTTACATTTTACGTAAACTTTCTTTCCACATCCCAACCCACTGAGGTAGTACCATACATAAATCCTCCCTTACATTCAGTGAAACAGGCCATGTCTGTTAAAACCTTTCAACAGAATGTAGCCATTTTTCTTTATATAGACATATTTGAAAATTTAATTGAAAACTATATTATATAAATGGGAAAGTATTGTAGTAGTTATTTCTCATCAAACAGCAAGTTTACGTCTTTCTTTGCCTCCCCACCAATCACACCTAAAACACAGATGCACAAGGACATCCTTGCTTCCTTCTGCCAACAAGGAGATTTAGGAACGCTTCTGCTCCTCTCATTTCCACTTGAGCGGAAGTACTGAACGAGTTCCTCTTCGTTAGCTGGGGTGCTACACACCCACTCCCCCTTGTCCTGCTTCTTGCTTCAGCAGAACTTTAATGCTCTTGTCAGCAAAAAAATACAATGAAAAGAGAAAACAATGTCTCCCCTTATCCACGAAAGGACCAGATGGTGGACAAAATAAATGAAACCCCATCTGCCACACAGTACTAATGTAGCTCTCTTTTTGACCTCTTGCTCTTTCTTTTTTGAAAAATAAAGGCAACAAACAAGTAAAGAAAAAATAGTTCTAGAATTACAATTTATATTGACAATGGCAAATGACATGGGTATAACGTATATTATACATCCATAAGTGTAACAAATAAATGAAATAAAAAGGTCATCGAGAAGAAGAATTGGGATTTAAAGGTATCAAGTGAAATTTAATGGCAAGAAAAGTTTGGTAGAATGAGTTGAGTGAGCTAGAGCTGGTGGACAGAATTAAGTAATTATGTGTGGCTATAAGGAGGGAGGTATGTTTATTGGGCAAAAGGTACATAGGATAGGTCTGCAACAGTACTTCTGTTCAGACAGCCCCACCAAGAAGTTTTAGCTACTTAAATGTACAGCTCAGACTTCTGATTGTGATAAAAGTGGATGGCCATGTTTTGTTTCAAACAGTTGCCACACATTAAAACATTGCACATCACTTTACATAAATCGCATAAGCTCTGCGAAGCCAGAATAATAAGCAAACAGCAGCAAGCAGCTAGTCATTTTACTCAACATACAGTCCAGCAATTATACTTACTTTTTCTGTGCATATTAAGTGTCCAGTTAAGCAGTCCTACTTCTCACAAATACACACTAATCCTGCAAAGTTTAGCAGTGACAGTTTAACAAAGAAAATGAAAAGAAAGCTATTTACTTTCATCCAGCCAACCCCATCCCACACCCAGCAGTTATAGCCCTGTGTGTGTACAGTTCAGACATCTGATGGTTAATATATTAGTTATCACATAGAAAAGTATTCCAAGTTGTTCCAGGCAAATCGCAAAACCAAAATAATGAGCAAACAATGGCAGACAGCAGACGTTCCCAGCAATGACAGCCATGTACATGCCTCAGAACACAAAATATTTTATTATATGGTTAAAATAGCAAACTTTAAGTAACAAAAGCTGCCTAATATAACTCTCATCTCTCTCCCAAATTTGCCTGATATTTTTGCAATCAATATCATAAAATTTATAATTTTCTGGTAATCAGTGAGGATTACAGTCAGTCAATAATGTAAGACATTGCAGTTTCATACTTGTTATTGTCATAAAATGCATGATGATACATAAAAACTGCTGCTTTGTTAATGTGTTAAGTACATTGAAATGTGTCCTTGATTTTGGGCTTTTGCTCCCCTGACCTACAGCTATTCATTTTTGGCTTTGCCCTAAACCTTCAAGAAGCAAATACCACATGCTGCTGAAAATATCTGTCTGATCACTGCCAGCATCTTTAAAAAATAAAATAAAATAATAGTAATAGTTATACTTATCTCAGTGGAGCACTTCTATCTTTACATTGTGCCATTCCACTCAACTGTCCATAATTTCACAGAATGTTCCTGATTCTTTCTCATATTCTTGACTTATCCCTCTTAAAATGATCACTTTTTACTGATAAAGTACTAGAGCATACACTCATTCAGTACAGCTAGACATTAGTGATTCATACTTATTGATCAGAAAATTGCATTGTGATGCAGTACCTCCCTCCAGAACTCCTGTGCAATGAAGTTGAGAGGTATTCATATTTGTGTGTCTTTGTGCCTACATTTGAATATTTAGAAGTCCTTGCTCTGAGACCTTGTAATGTTCATGTCTAACCCGATGTGAATTGAACAGCAAGTCACCTGGAACATTTTCCTCTGGGGTGCCTGCCATGATGTGCACACATTTTGTTTTAATAGAGGATGCCTTATTTAATTATTTGTTTTTAGAGCAAAGAAACACCATATTTGTGCTAAATAAATAAACAAATAAATAAATAAATATGGAAAGAGTGTCCCCAGAAACATGGTGCCTTAGCAGGTCACCTATTTGGCTTGTGCATAAGGCCAGCTATGATACTGAGAGACCTGCCAGAACTGTCCGTTCATGTCACAGCTGCAGGTAATACTGTAGTCTGGAGTGGAGTCCTTCCTTCTCCAAGAATAATACATAAGTACAACAAAACGATAATTTTATTCAACATTTGGCTGAATAGTTGGTATCACTCCAGAGGGATCCAACATGCCTCAGCGTGGGATTAAATATCCAACAGTCCTACTACCTTTGGAAAGGCTGGGCTGAAGCTCTCATTCCTGTTCTCAGCTAAACATCATTTCTCTTTCTTTACCTCTTTAAATTCATGTATTATTTTCTGCTTACTCCCATGTTTACTTCCACATCTCTATCCTAACCTGTAGTGATTTTAAACAAATTAACGTAGCTGTCTCACAAGATAATCTTACTGTTTAGCTATTTAGCTATTCTGTATTATATTGCATTATACGTGTATAAACAACAACCTGTACATGTAAAAATGGCAATCTGTATCAAATATTCATATTAAAAAAAATTATATATATATATATATATATATATATATATATATATATTTCTTTCATGTCATACAGTGGAGCTTTTCTCCCCAGACCTCTGCTATAGAAAGGCTATTTCCTGGGAAACAAATGTCAGTAAATAAATAAATAAATAAATAACAAATAAATAAATAAAGTTAACCTGAGATAAGCCATATGTGTTTTTCCCAACTTACCTCCCTATTATCATGCCACACTCTCACAGATACCTCATCTGAGATATTGTCACCATTTCAAAGATGTTCTCTTATTCATTTCCATACAAGCTGTTAATAGCAGGATCAGGAAGATGGGGTAGCAGAAGAAACTGCACCAATAAAAACACTTTCATCCCTAACCACATCTTCTAGATAATAAGCCTTTTGTATATTATGTAACAAGGATTCATCTAGATCCTTTCGTATATTACCTTTTCATGGCAGGTTAGTCTATGATTGAACATCTAGCCCTTCACTTTATCTTCATATCCCCCAGGGTCCCATATTTATCATTGAGGGGAGGAGAATTTATGCTTGACATGAGTTATTATTACTGCCAGTTATGTACCCCTTCACAAGGGATGAGGGGAAGTTATAGACTGTAAAACCCCTGGACTTTGTATATTTTTCCAGGTCAGGTAATACAGACCACTTTTTCAAATGGACACCATCATTTATTTTTTGCAAGAGACCAATGGAAGGTATGAATTCCGCAGAAAGTCATAAACTGATTTCTGGATTTTTGCAGCACTGTTATGCACAAGTGTCTGAGGTAAATACTTTGCTACATGTAGAAATTTAGATAGCAAGAACAACTTTAAGTCAGATTTATACATACCAGAGGCTTTTCTTGACATAATTAAGCCTATTGTTGCTGAACCTTCTCTCATGTGATCTGCTTGCTAAGAAGCAATGAATCTGTGTATGTTATTTCCAGGCAGGTTGTACTGTTAACAAAATCTATGACTTTCTCCATAGATGGAAAGTAAGTCACTGTATACATTTTGCTGTTATAATCCATTATATGTATACAGTTTCTTTTTAGAACCCATTATAGCCCAATTAATATCTGGCAGGGTATAACAGCATTTATTGTTTGCATCTACTGTGTAATGCATGCTTTGCTAACATATTCTTTATCTCAGTTGCCTTTGCATCAGCTTAGGTGCCCTTAAGGTGCTTATACAGAATAACTCCCTGATTCCCTCCCACTTCCTACTGATTGTATTGCAATTAATCTTTTTACCCTCTGTCTTCTTTACATTGACTGGCCTCCTATGACCTTTTCTCTAATACCTTTTCTTTTGAAATCCTTTTTTGGTCTTCCAATGTCTACCTGCAAATCTTCAAACCTCTCCTTTTTGGGACAGCACCTCTGCCTTATGGCTTTGCTATACTTTTCCCATAATACAAAGCTGAATAGTCCCATATTTCCTCAATAAATGCACCTTTTCATGATGCTCATGATGCTCCTTCCAAAAGTCACTTACATATTCTCTTTAACAATGCCTCTTTATCTGCCCATGTCAGTGCTGATAGATCTGTTCTGCAATGTACTCTGGCAGCTGGCTATTCTAATTTATTCAGTCCTATTAAGACTAAGTTATGGTCAGAAAAAAGGTACACTAAAGAAGGTAACTTCCCTTGATGTGGATCATTACTTTTGTGCTAATCATAAAAGAGTTCAAAAAAATTAAGTACTTCAAGCAACTTACAACCCCTCTAATCAAGACCATAAAGTAAAAATATAGTTGTTTTTTCTTTGAGTGAAATAAATTTCCCTGCACCATTCATTGATCCTTTTCATGAATAGCATGCATTAATCTGTCCCTTCCTGATGAATTTTTATCCATTTTTGTGCACATTACCATATTGAAATCCCCATAAATAATGACAAGGACACATCTGCCTTTCATTTTTTTCCATTGTCCCTGAACAAGTAAAACTCTTACAGAGACTTGATTTAGTCTGTAGAAGTCCAGTATCAAACATCTTACAGCTTGTGAAAGGGCTTACACCATGACCCATCTAACTTCATGTTCTTTCCTTCTTAAACCTTTCACCAGACTAGGTTATGCATAAATAAAACAATTGCCCCCTCTTGCTTTTATTGCAGAAGAGGAACACCCCAACCAATCATATATGCTGATATGAATTTTAGTTTTCTGCCAAAGTGCAACCTGAAGTCTTAGCTGCATTATTTTCCCAGTGATTGCCTTTTAAATTTTGCATTTAGATACGTCACATTATAGCTAACAAAACAAATCTATATTGGTTCCGAGGTCCAGATCTCCACTAAAGTCAGTATTTGTTACCCGATGCACACATTTACAAAATAAAATAAATAAATAACTTTGCTAACATGAACATTAAAATACTAATTCCCAAAAGACTCAGTATCACACATTGTAATAAAGAAACATAATGTTCACATGCTCTTAAAGGGCAGCTTTGATTTTGGCTATATTCATTTTAACTTGTAAAACCCCACTCGCTGCAAATTCATCATAGGTAGCGTCAGTGGTGCAAGAGATAGCACATTCACCACTGGGGCTGACAGATGAGAAGGCTGTGGTTTCAAGTCCCACTCTAGGGGACTGGTTTGCTGACACTGCAGTGCACCATTAAGGTGTTCTGCACACCTGAGTGTGTCATTCTTCAGCTGAGGCAATAAATCAAGGTCCCATCTGCTTGAGTTGGCTGTAGCTCAGGCAGATATCAAAAGTCCCATGGCACTTCTCAAAAAGAGTACAGGGAGCATTTTTATATACACAGATTCATGCATCACAACCCATCCATTCTATTTACATTTCTATAATACTTAGAACAGTTAACGCCTTTACAGTATTTACAATATTTAGACAATATTACATCATCAATTTTACACATTTAAAAATCTTTCATTCTAGCCCTCATCATTTTGTCCACAACCATTTTGTTTTATTTCAAACAACATATCTTCATTTGTGTTTTATTATAAAGGAATCCACATCTTCTTTTCCAGAGCACCCATACTGTTACCATTACTATCCTATCCCATCTATCAATTTCACATTTTTTTCTTTTCCATATTTCCCATACAGTAGCATAGCCATGCTTATATTTCAGAAACATTCTCACTTATGCTTATTTTGAGTTTTTTCCCCCCAGAAGTCTTTATTCTTTTTTACAGTACAAAAAATGTTTTGTCATTTCTTCATTACTATCTTTACATTTTCTCTCCTCCACTGCTTTATATTACGCATTACTTTTTACAGGCAGCTTGTTTATTAATAATGTCTACAAAAAAATCTCCATCCTCATTACAATCTTCAGATATTTCCCTTCTATTGTTTTATTGATTTTTTAATCGTATCCTTATGATCTTTTCTTGGGTATATTAATTATCATGTTATACCATTTCTTTCTAGCTTTTTAGTTTCAAACCCTCTTCTTTCTTATATGCAATCCCCCATCTAACTTGATTGAGTCTTAATCTCCTGATAAAACTGAAAGAAATCTCTAACAAGTCTTTTTATATTTTTTCCAGGAAACATATACACACTCTGCAAACTTTCCCAATATATATGTATGCAAAATACATGCCTGCTTTCTATTTCTAATAGATAAATAGAAAGTTTTCCACCAACTAACTTATTTCCTTCAAAAATTTCCTCCATTGTTTTATTATTTTCTGCTTTCACCAAAATCTGCTGCCTGATATGCTTATTTCAGTATCACAGTGACACAGCTGATACCACGGATAACTCACAGCATAAGATTCTCTGGTCTGATTCTAGGCTAGAGTATCTTCTATGTAGAGTCTAGATGTTCTCCCTGTGCTTGTGTAGGCTTGCTTTGGGTGTTCCAGTTTAGCTTTTTTCCTCCTTTTCTTTACTTTTTTCCCTCCTTTTCTTATTTTATTTCTCCTTCTCACACTCCTCCCAATCGATACCACTTTTTGTGCTATTGATTTTCCCATTTCTGAAGCACCATTTTCCCTTATTCACTCTGTTAACCCATTATACTTATTTATTGGTTGTTTCAGAGTCTCTTCCAGCATTAGTCAATCCCTGTATTTATTGATCGTTTCAGAGTCTCTTCCACCAATAATCCTTCTCCTTATTTATTGGTTGTTTCAGAGTCTCTTCCACCAATAATCCTTCCCCTTATTTATTGGTTGTTTCAGAGTCTCTTCCACCAATAATCCTTCCCCTTATTTATTGGTTGTTTCAGAGTCTCTTCCACCAATAATCCTTCCCCTTATTTATTGATTGTTTCAGAGTCTCTTCCACCAATAATCCTTCCCCTTATTTATTGATTGTTTCAGAGTCTCTTCCACCATTAATCCTTCCCCTTATTTATTGATTGTTTCGGAGTCTCTTCCACCAATAATCCTTCCCCTTGGTCTTTTTCTTCACCTTGAGTTATATTTCTGTAACTTTCTTCTTTACCTGCATCTATCATTCCATCTTCTTGCCAAATATTGGATTATATGTATTGTCTTTTCTCCCATTCAATTTCTTCTTCATGTACCCATTCTTTTTTTTCGCACAGGACACTCAAACAAAAATGACCAGACTTGTTACATTTTCTATAAAATGGTACACCGTTACTAGCAGTATGATCTTGCTTCTCACACAATCCACATCATTTTTGTCTATATTTCTCAACCAAATTTGTTTCATTCCCACAGTAAAAGCAAGCCTTTGGCTGACCCCAATGCCTAAGAGTTTGTCTTTTTCTATTTATAATTATATTATTTGAGATATGCTGCAATTTTCTATCACACATTTCATGCAACCTGCTGTAACACCCTCCCCATCCATACACTTCTGTTATCAGACATTTTTGTTGTATTGTGCACTTTGTCACATATTTTAAGAAAAATAAAGGTTTTAAGTGCTAGCTATTCCATGGCAGAAATTCTGAATTGTGCTGGAAATTTTCTTTTTAACTGCAAGTCAGTGTTCTGAAAATGAAGTCTTTCTGAGATGATATGTAATTTATTTAGTCTAGTTTACTCACACATTTTTCTGCACTTTAAAAAGTCTCAAAAGTTTCTGCACAAAAATCTTCCAACCTGATATGTATCAAATGTCTTTTGCATTTTAAAGTAAATCCTAATGGCAATGTAATATTCTGCATAATGCCATACCTGTCAATAGAAGCACTGACTTTGCTTTTTATTCTTACCACAGATATTTTTTGAAAAGATACTGCTTTTACTGCGGCTAACACAAGACTACCCTCATGTCCTGCCCTGCTTCTTGTTTCTTGTGTTATAGCACTTGCATATAATTGTTTCTCCACCTCACTTCTGTCATCCACAGCACCTACTTCCAGAGACATATTTTTAAATGGATTACTTCATCAGCCAATCATGTCTCTGTATGCTCAGTCTCGGTAATCTGCTTCTCCCCCAGAGTATCAGCTTCATTGACAGGCAGCGCCACTCAACCCGTCACAACATGCTGGCTCACCTCCTCATTTTTATTTGATTTTCCTTTCTTTAATAAATTTTCCAATATGTCTGTATCCACACATCAACTCTTTAAATTCATAAATAGTATTTCATCTTAGTTTGATTCTCTGTCCAAAATTTCTCCAGCAGCATTGTTTACTCCTTCCTCCAACTTTAGTTTCTCCAAGCACTAGTGGCAGCCCACCGATGCCACCTAATGTTCCAAAAGAGTAGGGTAAGTTCTCTGATGGCCTGGCCAAATTTGCTCTAGACATTGGATCTCCTCTCAAAAGAGACTGCTAACCTAGTGGTACTAACCTGCTCAGTAAAGGATAAATAAATACATACATACATACATACATACATACGTACATACATACTCACACAGCAGTGACATGTGAATCACAAACACTTGTGATCTAACTTGAGAGAAGCTAAATGTAAGAATCAAAAAATAAATAGTTATAAGCTGTGATTCAAGAGTAAATCTACAGGGAAGGAAGAAAACTCCTGTCCTGGTGATCTATACTAGGTCGCACTATCTACCTGATCTGTTTATCATGCCCAATATAAGAGAAGACAGACACCCATTTTCCTAATTGTTCCCAATCCCCAGAAGTAATCTAGGCATCAATTTTGATCAGCTTTGTTAATTCAAATAAAAAAATAGATTGTTAAGCGGTTTCATACCTTTTGATTGTGGGACTTCCTCAGAACAAAGATTCAATCCCATGCAAGTTAATTTTAATTGACCAAACTCTTGTTGTAAATATTTAAATAAATCTCTAGTCTGTAAATGTAGGATAGATATAACTACAAGTGTGCATTTTGCTGGATGAATTTCTATTATTATTGTATTACCAATTTCTTAACATACTATGAATGTATGTAGTGTCATTTTTCTGTAAACTGTATTGTTTCTTGGAGCTTTTCTCATCAAGTCTTCACTGAAAATGGGCCACAAGCCCAGCTGGAATAACCTGGTTAACAAATGTCAATAAATAAATAAAGTAAATAAAATGACATTATCATAGGATCATAGGGTCATAAGAGGTTATTAGGCTATCAACCCAGAGGTCATTTCAAGCCTAGCCATTTCATCCCACTGTAATACCATATATATACTCTAGTCAATACCCAGCATTGTATTTAGTAATGACTGCTTATGTCCAGGAGGGTTGTGGGCACTATCCCTGGTAAGAATTTATGGTGCCCCATCCACTCATCCAGGTTCCTTTTGAACAGTGTCATAGAGGTGCTCTGCTTTGCATAGATTGACAACCTGTTCCAAAGACACAGCAATCGCTGGGAGACAAATCTGTCCTTCAATCAAGCCCTATTTAAGTTGCAGGCCATATTTAGGTCCCTGGAATGGGTAGCTCTAGTCCCAACTGATTTATGGATGAGCAGCACATTCATTAAGTTTGGGTCAGAGATTGCTCTGTAAACCAGGCATAAGTCACCCATAAAAAGTCTATATGATGCAGAGTATTGTGACAGGGATTTAGTCAGACTGTGTAAGGCACATGCTGGAGTCCCTTTATCTTCTATATCTGAAACCTCTGAGGTTTCTTCAGTTGCTGCCAGTGCTTTGTATGGTACATGCCAAAAGGGGCGTTATACTCAATTATGGGCCTGATTAGTGATGAGTATAGAGAGGTTATAACCTCCTTTGCTCTAAAGGTGATGCCTTTGCTAATCAAGTGTGTTACTTAGAAAGCCTTCCTTACTACAGTAGACACATGATGGTCAATGTTAAGGTCGCCCAACTTGTGATCCCAGGACCCTTACCACTTTGTGGATATTTAGGGTATTATTGTTAATTTGGTAGTGTGAAGGGACATTGTTTTTACCGAAGGAAATGGTGATGCATTTCTTGGCATTCAGTTTGAAACTGTGACTAAGATGCCAGTCATTGGTCTGTGAAAGACCCTCCTGAAGTATACTGACATCATTTGGGGATTCAGTAATTGCACCTAGTTTGCAGTCATCCACCAACTTGGTGAGCCACAGTCCCTTACGTTTGACTTGAATTTCTGAGAAGTTTATACCAAGCAGTAGTGGGCCCAGCACTGATCCTTGTGGCACCACACTGGTAACAGGTCTGCTGGTTGATATGGAGTCACCCACTTTGATAGTGTACATTTGGTTTGTGAGCCAGTTGGCAACTCATCTTACAATGAAAGAGTTTACATTCAGTTTGCTAAGTTTATCAGTAATGCCTGAGTGTGGGATTGTGTCAAAGGCATTTGCTATGTTGAGGTATGCTGTGTGCAGAGATTTATCCTTGTCAATGGCCCTGCTCACATTTTCAAAGAAATCCACCATGTTTAACAGGCAGGATCTACCCTTGACAAAGTCAAATTGGGTTGGATCCAGGGTTTGGAGGTTGCCTATGTCTTTATTTATGAGGTCCATGATGATACATTCCATGGCCTTACAGATTAGGTTGGTTAGACTTATGGGTTTTTAATTGCCTGGGCCTGTTGCTAAGCCACTTTTGTGGAGGAGAATAACTGTTTCTATTTTCCATTCCACAGGAACAAAGCATGTGGCTAGACTATGACTGAATATGGTAATTAATGGTGATGCTAGTTCATGTTTTAGTTTGTTTAGAAGACAGCCTGGGATGCCATCTGGCCCCATAGAGTTAGTCACCAGTTTGGCACAAGCTTGGGTCCTACCTTTTAGGCTACATACGTAGCTGTAAAATGCCTCATGGGTATTCTTGACTGTGATTGTTAAGTTTTTTCTCAAAGATGCCATTAGAGGATTTGATATGTTGTCTTATTTGCCTGTTGAGGTTGAGCAGGGTGCTTTTCCATTGTTGGGGTCTCACTTTAGTTTTCTTAGACAGACACTTTTTGCATTTGTTTTACAATTTATTTCTGCTGGATGTCCACCAGGGCAGTTTGTTTTTGCTTGTGGCTCTGGCTTTGATTCTCTCTGGAACAGTCGAGTCTATACATTTATGCAAGTGATTACATAGGGCTTTAGTGTAAGCTTTGGTGTAGTTATCATTTCCTGCTGGGGGTGGGGCTTGGAATGCATTTATATCTTCCACTAGGAGGGTATAGTTTGCCTTGGTGAAGTTTTTTAGTCTGACTTTGCCCTTTATGAATTCTAGTGTTAGAACCAGCTCAAAGGAAACTGATTTATGGTCAGATGTAACTAATGAAGGTCCGACATGCTTAAAATCTTGCACTTGATTGTTTCAAAACTCCAGCATGCTTAATATAGCAAGTCACTACATAAAATCAAAATAAAAAGTCTCACAATCAAAAAGGACAAAACAATCTTAACAAATTCCATGTGTTCTGTGGTTTACCAAGTCTGTGCATGCCCTTTCCTAATTTTATGAAATCATGATGTTTTAAAACTTTTCTCAAGAACCGGATGGTATTAATGATGTTTCATGACTGTAATGTAATTAAATGCTCATCTCGCTTTATAAACATGAAGCTGAAGTGACTGTACTGGTGTAGGTTGTTAATAATAATGGGAAACAGCATGTGAGAAGAGGCCTGTGATGGTCTAGGAAAGCCATTGTTTAATAGTATTACATGGTGTGTACCATGGTGGTGTGGGAATGGAAGAGATAAACTAGATATAGGAAGTCTTGTTGAAAAACCAGGAGAATAAAATATCCATTCTACTAAAAGAGCAAAGGAAGCTTGAAGCTCTGTGACATTCAGCAGCATACTATTCATGTTATAGTCTATGTAAATGAAAGATGAGATGTGGATGAGTGCTGATTTGAAGACGTGATCTTTTTTATCTCATTTTACAGTGTGAATGCTCCAAAAGTACAAATAAGAACTTGCCCTCTATTTCTTGTTTTTGAAAAGAAAATATAGCTGCATTGTTCTTTCTGGACACTCTGATGACACATTAACTTTTATTATTTACAGACATGATGAACATTTTATACATTTCTACAAGCCAATCCAGTATGTATTTTTTATCAAACAAATATATATTTTTTATTATTAGGGTGGAGCTTAGTTGGCTAAAGCAGTGTCTCTTCAGAGCTCTGCAGTATATTTAAATTTACTGAGGAAAAAATAATTATTAAGGACAGATTTCTTCACAAATTACTTAATAAACATGTTTTGTCAAGACCATGGGCCGGATTCACGAAGGCTTTCACGGAGTCTAAGAGTAGAGTAAGACTCCATGCAGCCAACATGTCCAACGAGCGATCCAGGAACAGCCAGCAGGGGCGTGAAAGAGAGCTCCTAAAACGGCTCTTACACGGACAGGGTTAGGATATGCAAATTACTCATTTGCTGCCGAAAGGCATGCAAATGAGGTAAATTTGCGATCCAGGAAACCCGAACCTGTCCGAGTAAGAGCAGTGTTATTTGCAGAAATGTACTCAGTTGACAACTGAGTACCGTTCTTCAAATAGCAAAATGGAGCCATGACAGCTCCAAATAAAGGCTGCATCCAGTTGAGTAAGCATACCAATGGCCAAATATATGGCCATTGGCAATGTTCCCCGATGCAATATTAAAATAAAAATATTTTCTTTTTCCTCGATCTCCGAAGTTTAAGCATAGCGCAGTGCTGCGCAAATGTGCTGCGCTCTAAAAAACGGAAAACCATAAATTAAAAGGCACAACTAGGGAAATTATAGAATATCATACTATACAATGCAACTGAATGGCACGCTGAAGACAACATGGCTACTGAGTAGAGGTTGCTAAGGGGGGAACCAAGTCTAAGAGATGTAACCAAGCATTAGTAGGCAATCCTATGCAAATGAGGGTAAGGATACTGAATCCCAAGTTTACATAGCAAATGAGCACAATCAGTGGCATGTAAGAGTAGGATAAGGGGAATAACAGAGTAGAAGATAGGTGACATCACGAGGGGGGTATGTATGAAAGCTCATTGGAGCAGAGAGGCATGTGTCTGCTGTCAATTACACATCACTGGAAGACGTGTGTCACCAGGTATCAAAGCTAAAGTCAAGAAATAGAAGGTGTATGCCGTGGATAACACTAACGTTTCTGGTTGAAGTAGCTGCAACTTTTTTGCGCACGTGTGCGTGCCCAGAAACCCAAGTAAGACTGTGTGCGTGCGTTTAAGCTGGAGTAAGCATGTGTAAGGATGGTTAAATCTGTGTAAGAGCATTTGCTCCTGTGTGCACGCATGTAAGCAGGAATTAGAAAGTATCAGGCCATGTAAGCATGTGTGTGCGCATGTGAGTTGGTGTGTGCGTGTTTGCACTTGTGTGCATGGCACTGTCCCCTGTGGAAACAGAAAGGGAAAAGGAAGTACAAGAAAGAGTAGGAAGTCAACCAGGGAGAATCAGCAGAGCTAGCAGGTGAAAACAATCACAATCAGGAAATTGCACAGGCAGCACACTAGCCCAGCCCAGCCCAGCACTTAAAACTCTGCAAACAACATTCCACTATGTATCTCTCAGAGCCACTGCAACACTGCAGTAAGCAAATAGAAGTGAAAACTGAAAAAGCTTCACTGAGACAAAGAAATGTTAGGGGCTGCCATCGCTGTTATAATGTGACATATGCAACATGCTGAGGGTGGTGACAATGCGAATGCTGCTGGACAAACCACAGTGAGGAGACAGAGACGAGTGTACAGGCCCAGGGTAACCTACCAGGAGCTACATGAGCTGGAGATAGTGGAGCGCTATAGAGTGGACAGAGACATCCTGCAGCAAATTGTTGAGCTGTGCAGGCCATGCCTCACACGCAAAACCAACAGAGAGTAACCCATCCCAGTGGAAACCAAGGTATGTGTTGGCCTAAGAATACTAGCAACAGGTATCTTCCAGAGACCAACTGGTGATATGATGGGAATTTCACAGGCATCAGCATCCAGGATACTGCACCAGTTCCTGGATGCCATGTCAGCACATGTCGGTGATCATGTATATTTCCCCAATTCCCGTGAGGTATTGGCCAGCAATATGCATCTTTTCCTGCAACTATCGGAATACCCTGAGGTAGTGGGTGCAATAGACTGCACGCACAAATGCATCAAAACACCAGCCGGTGAGCAGGGTAAGGCCTACATTAACCGTAAGGGCTTCCCCTTCATCAACTCCCAGGTTGTGTGTGATGCCCAGGGCATAATAATGAATGTGTGTGCTGGCTGCCCTGGAAGCTACCACAATTGCCATATCTGGCATCTGACGCAGCTGGAGCCATGGCTGATGACACCCATCAGAAATGCACACACACCTGAACAGGAACGCCATAATGAGGCACACGCACAAACACGAAATGTAATCGAGCGTGTGTTTGGGCTGCTCAAGTCACGGTTCCGGTGCCTGGACACATCTGGTGGAGCCTTGCAGTACTCACCAACTACATGTACCCAAATTGTCATGGTATGTGCTATGCTACATAATATGATCCTGCAAAAACAGCTGCAGCAGGGTCAGCACAGGCCCGGGCCAGACAGCCGCCCACCATTGCCAAGGCCATCACATGCAGAGCGTGACTTGGAGGAGGAACAACCTGAGCCTGCCCCAGTAGGCAGAAGGACGCGTGCCCAGTATGCTTTGGCCTTGGCAAAGAGGCAACGCATAGCACATACACTGGCTCAGTAGGAACCCTGGAAATGATACCTCTCCCTGACCCACACATATAGTAAAAAGGATGCCTAACTTGACACTACCAGTTTCAAACATGTATAGGGAGTGTAGTATGTGCATCCGACATAGGCAGCCCTGCAGCACCACCTGAGGCATGATTGCCTTGTTTTAAGCAATATAAAGCAGTGCTAAACAGCTTGGCTAGTACTCAGTATATGTAAACATAATTGTACACAGTAACTGACACAACTTTGGGCAATGTTGAGCAATATTGGCCAATGTTCAGCAATGTTGGAAAATGTTGAGCAATGTTGAGCAAGTCTGTTCAAACTTGGGCATAGGTGAGCAAAAGCAGGTAAACATGCACATATATGCTTTACAGGACCTTAAGCAGTCTGGTCTGTCCAGTATGAAAATGTAAAGCAGTGACAGGCCTCAAACCCAGGATACTGTGCACTATAGTCACAGTACAGAATCACTAAACCATGACAGTATTTCACTGGTCAGCTTGTATGAAGATATGTTGATAAGTCTATGCAAAATGTTTCATGGAAACCCTGCAGGCACAGCATACTTCATGTCGAGTTATGACACAAAGATGAGCCCTGCAGTATAAATATAACTTAATTTCCAGCACACATAGTATACATGTAAATATTGTTCATGTTCACACATGGTAACAAATGTAGTGGACTCCAGACAGCAACATACTGAAAGGTCACACTGGGCATGCTCACATACTTAATAAATGAGACAAATGTCAGGTAACAAAATACTGAAAGGGCAAACTGGGCATGCTCACACACTTAGGCCATGTCTGACTGCAGCAGTGGGCCAGACATATCTGACAGTTCACGTGTTACCCCAGGAACCTCTCCCTAGCCACCAATCCTGCCTTATGCACACAGTTATAAGACAACAGACACATATATAACATCATGGAACCCTGTCATAATCAAATATGTACTACAGATACATAGGTTGTACATAGAAAGTGGGAAAGCAAAGAAGATAACAAACTGGCAGTCAGTATCATCAATGCACAATGTGCACTACAAACATTATCATAGGTACAGAGGTACATAGGTTGATACTAGGTATCAGCCCTAGGGCATTCATAAGCCTAGCCAGAGTGTGTTTTGCTTTCACCACCCTGTAGACTAGTATACTGTGCTTTTGAATAGTAGGCCACACAAGATATCCGTTGTACGGTCAGTGTATTGTGCCTCTGTCTAGCAGGGACCCAGAAGAGATCCCAGGGGTAAACATATGATCACCCATCCACTCGTCGAGATGTCCCCTGAAGAGGGACAGTGAGGGGTCTGCCTAACATGGACTGGGATTACGTTCCACAGTGAGGTGAGCTTCTGGGATTTGAATCTGCCCCTCCAGCATGTTCTAATAATCCTGTGCTGAGGTAGAAGTCTCTGGAGCATGTAGCTGTAATGGATTCTGATAGCCTGATGTGGGGCATGAACAATAAGTCTGGGTTGGACATGGCTGTATATGGGAGGCACAGATCACATCTGGGTAGGTGGTAAGCAACTGAGTACAGATGCAGTGTCTGTAGCCGAACTGTGTAGAGCATCTGTATGAGTCTCCCATTCCACTTGGTGAGGTACCTTTGGGGTTATTACAGTTACTGCAGGTGTTGGGTAAGGTACATCCCAAATGGGGCATTGTACCCAAGTAATGGGCCTGATGACTAGAAGTGCAGAATGACTTCACTTGAGTTAGATGTGAAACAGCTTGGGATAAGGTGGGCTATATAGAAGGTCTACCTAACCACTTTGGCAACATGAATCCCAAAGGAGAGATTACTATCTACTCTGGTCCCCAAATCCCTAAGTACACCTTTTGTATGTAATGGAGTACCACCTATGTGGTAATATGTGTGCGCTTTGTTATTCCCAAAGGGGATGACTATGCATTTTATGGCATTTAGCTGTAGGCTATGGCTCTGGCACCAGTAATCCATCTCTGTGAGACCCTTTAGGAGGATGCATGTGTCAGCTGGAGAGTAGACTATGGCACCCTGTATGCAGTCATCCGCGAACTTGGTCAGCCATTGTCCTCCTGTGTTAGCCTGTACCTCAGAGAAATATATACTGAACAAGAGAGGTCCCAGAACTGAGCCTTGTGGGATGCCACATGTAACTGGTGTAGAGTCTGACATGGCACCTGCAATTCTGACCATGTGGGTGCTATCCCTGATACAGTTTGCAATCCATCTTGTGCCATATGTGTTGACATCTAACCTGCTGAGTGTACTTAAGATGCCCGAGTGGGGTATTGTGTCACAGACCTGTGGGAGGTCCAGGTAGGGTGTGTAGACAAACTTACCTATGTGTATGGGCCTGGTAACCAATTCAAAAAATCCACCAGGTGCAAGAGGCAAGATCTGCCCTTGACAAAGGTGAATTGTGTAGGATCCAGTGTCTGGAGGTAGCCGATGTTTGTTTATGAGTTCCATGATGATATGCTCCATAGCTTTGCAGACCAGGCTAGTCAGGCTTATAGGGTGATAGTGTCCAGAGTCCCTTGTGGCACCACCTGTGTGGAGCGGGACCACTGTTGCTGTACGCCAGTCCTTGGGTACATATCCTATAGTAAGTCTGATATTGAACAGTGACGTTATGTGAGGGTAATGTTCTTCATGAAGCTCATGTAAGACATAGCCTGGGACACCGTCTGGTCCCATTGATGCTGTGTTATTGCTTTGGAGAGGGCAGCTCTTACATGTTCATCTGTCATGTCAGGGAGGCTACACTCTGTTGGGATGGACATTTGTACGTTTGTGTGATGGGGGGAGAAATATGCACTGAACCTGTCTGCCAGGATGTTGGCAATGTCTGTGGGTTCAGTGTAGTTTTTCGTCATTATGCAATAATGCAGAGCATATCTGGGAGTTGCCACCCAGGTTCCTGACCTAACTAAAGAAGGCCTTGTGATTGTCTTTACTGTCTTGTGCACTCTTACTGTTGAAGCTGGCCGTAGATGATTTAATGAGTGATAGTAGCTTCTTGCAATTAGTGATCAGAGATGCCTCCCCTTTGTGGGATACTGCCCTATTATGTAGTACCCTCCTCCTATTGTTGCATAGCATATTTATGGCGGGGGTCCACCAGACAGGTCACCTGCCTTTAGAAGAGTGAGTCTTGGATTCATGTGGGATAGCATGATCCATGCTTTCCTGTAGGTGTCCATACAGTGAGTATCGAAAGTATACTGTGGTATGTGTCATAGTTCTCACTGGCCTGGGGGCTTTGAAGGAAACCACCTTGGTTCTGAGAAGTGTGATGTTTACTTTTGAGAAGTTCCATACAGAGGCTACCTTGGCTGGGTGTGTGGATGGGATACGGGTGTCCAGTGAGATAAATGTATGGTTTGACCTTACCAATGAGGGGTATACCTCTGGTGTGGACCATAGAGTCCCCATGTTGGTGATGACCAGGTCCAATATGTATACCCCTCTTGTGGGGGTGGTGACCAGTTGTTCCATAGCATTTGAGTTAATATAGTCGAGGAACCATTGGGCGAGGGTGTTGGGGTTTGAGTAGTATTCCCAGTCAATGTATGGCTAGTTGAAGTCACCCAATATAATGGAGAGACCTACATATTCTCCAGTGTTCTCAGGAAAGCCGAGTGGGGTCTCTGCATTTGGGAGGGTGGTCTGTAGCAGTCTCCAACCTGAAAGGCAGTTTAACCCACTGTTAGTTACACATGGATGTTCTCCGATGCTTTGTGTAGTGCTACTAACCTGGAGGTTTGTGTATCTCCAATGTATATGGATACTCCCCCTCCTTTTGTGTTGTGACCCGGTTATTGTGGCCGAAAAGCATGGTATGAAGTGTAGCCTGGTAGTGCTGAGGTGCTCTCAACAGCCTTGATCCAGGTTTCTGTTACTGCACAGACATTGACATTCTCCATACTGAAGAGAGCCTTGACTGTGTGCATTTACAGGTGTAGACGTCTGGCATTGAGCAGCATTACCCTTAGTTTCTTTCACCTTGTATTGTCTATGGAGGTGGGTTTGTCGTCTGAGCCTTGCCTAAAAAAGGCACTATGGGGGTGGCAAGTGCCTAAGCCAGCATTGGAAAGCCCAGGGGTGACAGGTGCAAGCCATCCCTAGTGAAGCAACGTGGCATGACGAGCATGTCATCCCAGGCCAACACACACTGGATCCCCTGTGAATGACACAAATACGGTAGCCAACTGTTAAAAATGATCATGTTGTCTTTATACTGCGGCATCATTCGTGGTGAGGGTAAGATGCTACACAAGGTCAGGGTCATACTGGCCTGGGCTACATGATCATAGAGCTCCCCTATGTCTCTTTTCATGTAGTCCAGGGAGGAATGTCTCAGGACATTCACACCAGTATGGACAATGACGAAGTCATATCTGTACTTTCTTTGGAGTGACATGAGTGCATGTGTTATGTGTCGTATCCTGTCACCTGACAGACAGCTTACAGTGACCTTCACCATGTTCAGCCTGGTGAGTGGGACGTCAGTGTGTCTGACAACAGAGTCACCTATCACAGGTGTATTAGGTGTGTTGTTTAGCCTTAAGGGCAGTGAATTTGTGGCACACTGACATTGTGTACTTTGTGATATGTGGTATAGTTGTGGGGAAGCAGTTGTTTGTGTGACCGCTTTGGGGGTCTCTGCTGCTGAGGCAGTTTTTATTCACAGCCTTTGAGTATGTTTCTGTGTGTTTATGTGTTTGTTCTGCTGTTGCTATAGGTCCATGTGACACTGGAGTCATGGTGTGTGTGGTTACCTTCTACTCCTGATAGACTGTGCCAGTCATGGGTTTAGAGAGCTCAGCCTCCAGTTTGTCTATATAGTTGCATCTCTCACAAATATCTGAGTTTGTTGCGAAGAGGAGAGGGTTGTCTGTGTACATAAGGCAGTTGTAACATTGTCTCAAAATAGCCATATTCACCAGCTGGACTGGAGAGTACACACAAAACCAACCTTAGGACATGTCAAGATGTTATGATGAAATACTCTTCTGACTGATCAAAAAGGATCAGTAGGGTGTTAAGTGTGTAAAAGAGTATAACACGGGTTTAGTGCCTATGCTAGTTGGCGTTTTGTAAGATAATCTATGAAGGAGTCCAGACAGAACTGTGACACCTCCTCCAGCTGTCATAAATAGCAATGTACAGTCATATATGTCCTGCGTCAGGGCCAACTCTAAATGACTGACAATGCCAATATCCTGTCACACAAGTCCATACATACATAGCCACCTCCCACTGACAAAAGGCACTATCACCATACCAAGATATCACATGTAGCATGTGTAAACAGCCCCTTCCAAAGCTGAAAACATGGCATCGATTGGATTACATTGTTACCCTATATGTGTCATAAGTGAACTGCAGAACAAACAGACCTGTCACCTGAACAGTCTGTTGAGCCTTACCCTATCTACAGGTTATGAAACCGTTGAATGGATTACAGCAACATATGGCACACTCCACAAGTGTCGGCGCACAACACACCATGGGAACTAAAGTCTTATATGTCTATGATGTCTGATCTGCAAGGCCATGGGTCCCATCATGATTGAAGTCATAAACAGAGCTATTGTAAGCCGACAGACACACAACCCTACCAACTGTGGTCTGTTCATGGGCAGTTCATGGTTCCCAAAATGCTAGACTGTGTGCAAGGTAGCCACCCAGGACAGACTTCACAGAAATGAGCTACATACATCCCACATAGACCTTGAATACCCCTTTTCCAATATCCCAGACAGATGTTGTATCCACAAAATCAACACTCTGTGCATAAATATGTATTGTCATATGATGGATTGGCAACTGGTCCACAGATAGATCACACACGCTAAGGATTGTGGAGTCCTGTTCAAGCTGTTAACAACTGCTGTCCCCCATGGTTAAGTCCTGGGATTGCATAAAACAAAGACAATACCATGTCCAGTCTGATGATGTCAGCATCCTACAAACATAGCAGTGGAAATAAAAACCCCAGTAAAGCATATAGCGTGTCATGTTAATGCTTATGTCTCTACTGTCATAACATAGTTAGATAGGGGTTTGAATCCTGCAGTTGCTGAGTGTGTGTGTGTGAGAGAGACACTGTTGGCGAATGCAGTGTGGGTTTTGCTTTTACGACGGCATGACATATCACGGTAAAACAGTATGTGCATTGCACACATCAGGTATCTGTGTGGCAAATAAATATATGTACATGTGACTTCAATTAGTACATAGTTGTGAAGCCTGCATACTACATGTATACAATTGTAACCTTTGACAGATTGTGCTGCTTCTCAGATCGTAGGTCACATATGTATGTATGTGACAAGGCCGGCCACTGTAGTGATCTGTGGCCAAGGTCATCTGTGTCACACACACCCATGACAGTTTCTATAGACTAGTAGGAGTGAGGGTACATGCCTGGGGAATATGACAGACATGTTCATACACAACAAAGTCTGGTGATAATGGACAGTCATTATAGGTGTACAACAGCCTTGTGGATATGCATACAGGCCTCTAATTACTTATGTGATACACTGAGGGACTTCACAATAGCTTTGGATATGTGGATACCAAAGGACAGATGACATAACACTTGGCTGTATGTACACATCGGTATCCGACATACACATTGGGGGCTACTGCCTATGTGGTACTGTCGGGATACTATGTATAGTAAATGTGGATGACTATGCTATAGTTGGCTTACAGCTATACAGCATGGGTTGGACAAAAGGTATCTGTCTGTATGATACCCATGTGCAGGATATGTGTCCCATCCAGAGAATGCATTGTAGGCCACTGCATGCATTTCCAGATGTGGATGGACATATCCCTAGTGTGTTTGCATGTACCTAAGAGGCCTATATGCCAAACAGGTGTAGTCCCAGGAATGGGTGGCGGACAATACCACTGGTTACTGTTACAGTATAGTACCGGAAGGATGCAACTGTTACTGAGTTCCCTACATCTGTGTGTCAGTTGTCAGGACATCATCTAATGATTGGTTATAGTCAGGCTGTTGAGGTTGTGTATACTACCAGAATGCAAAACATTGACAGATAGTAACAGTATCACCCACAGCATAGTGTCAAACCATGTCATACACACGTGTACCCATGTTAGAACATATCTGTAGTAGAATGCATACTGAACACCGAGAGATACTATCAGACATTATAACTGTGTAATACAGGCTATGTCACATGTCCCATGTGTCCACTATGCACGTACATGCAGACAGTGCACCCCCACCATGTTCCCAGATGTACACCTACTAATCTGTACTGCACACATCACACAAGTACTATCCATTCACTAACACATGCTGGCAACACTACACACTTCAGCCAAGTGGCACATTGGTGGACAATACATACTCAGACTTAACACTGGTGTAAACAATACTACATTGACAATCATAGCTTTGATGCATCATGCCTGCTCAGATATACCTACAAGGATATCATTACACTTTCCTGTTGACAACATGCTAACATTGCTACACTGCTATAATGTCACCCTGTACCTGCCAGGCTGTACAGATTATTGTCTCTGGCAATGGACACGGAACCTGTGCCTGGCAGGTGTGCTACGGACAGTATCGGGTACCAATCCTGACTGGGTACTATCATCAGAGGCAGAGATATGTCGACTGGACCCATGTCCCTGCTGGGACTAGCCAGAGCCATGTGCACGTGGTCTACTAGGACGGTCAATGGACAGGCCAGCCCCAGCATTGCTGGGTCTGGTACTGCCACTACGGGAGCAGCTGTGATCTGTGGGTCATCCGTGATGACTGCCAGCTGTTGATGTTGCTGGCATACGTCCGCTTCGATGTCTCAGCCATCCCGCATGGTCCTGGCTCATGGAAAACACATTGTGGAGGGCATCTAATGTCTCTCCCCAATGTCTATCAATGACATCGGTGTAATTACGGATGGCTCGGGCAAGGTCATGGATACTGTCATTGATAGTGATGTTATGGGCCCTCTGTGCCCTTAGTCCCTGTCTGGCATACCGTTCCATAAGTGCCTGTGCCTGCATTACAGCCCAGAACATAGCTGAGGTTGTAAGACCTGTGGAGGCACGTCTGCCAGGGGCAATACGGCCAGCGGTGCTCCCACGAGTACCCCTGGACATCCACCTATGTGGTACCATTCCAGGAATCTGGGTATGGCTGCTGTGAGGGGATGCATGTGCCATGGATACCACACTCTCCTGGTCAATGCCAACTGTATGCTGTCCCTCGGCTAAGGCCATTGGTGATGAAGGATATATTGGCAGTACGAGTGTGCGCATAGATGGGGTGGAAAGCTATGTACTGTCGACTGGCGGACCAGTGACAGACCCTGTCAAACCTGCCTGTGCCACAATACATGTCTCATCATCACCACTATTTGTGGCAGTGACTTCAGGTTCCCTGCTGCATTCAGCCAACCCAACCTCAGTACCTGTGAGAGTAAGACAGGAAACACACTTTACAATCAAATCTGTACATGATATCACACATGCACACATTCACACATGCACACATGAACACATGAACACATGCACACATGCACACATGAACACATGCACACATGCACACAAGCACACATGCACACAAAAACACTCCTCACTACAGCAGATACATACACACACCAGCAATCCAAAACATACTCAATAGTGGTTGAAGGTGGGTGACAGTATCATGACGCAAACAGTCACCTCACACATGTCAGCATGCAGGCTAAGTGTTGCTCAAGTCCATGCAGTGTGAGTGTAGACAGCCCTAGTTAATAACAGTATACATGGCTGTGATGCATGTGTGTAGTTGTTCAGTGATTGGCTACACCCTGGAACACAATGTGTACAAGGACACAACATTGTTGGGCAAGTATTATAAGCTCTGCAATGTCCTGTGCACCATCAATCACAGGTATACATACCATGGCTGCATGTGTTATCTGTGTGTCACATAGATTTCCATGTCTGATTGCAATGTCTGTGTCTGTAGCAGATAATTGTGGACACAGGTGTAGCACATGCATGCTATGTACACACACGGGATGAGTGGTGCATGTAGACATGATGGAATACCAATGCTCGACATGGCCATCGTACAGTGGTTATGGTGAGTGTGGGTCATATTCCAGACATGCCAGTGCCAGCCATGACATGGCATGCTACATGACTGCAACATTAAACATCACACATACCCAATGTGTGTCATGTGACCTATACACCCAATAGCATTCCAGGACATATATGTGTCACTTTGTACAGATTGCGAGTGTTATGCATATTGTGTATAGTTGCATATGTTTGCACACATACAACATGCTATGCATATTGTGTATAGGTGCATATGTGTGCACACACACAACATTGAGGTGCAAAGCTATGACTGCTATGTGTAGTACTGTGGTCACTGTAACTGTATGGGGTGTAGTACCATTAGCCATCATCATCATGCATGATGTGGTCACTCACGGCTACCAATGTGAGCCAGACCACTGCCTAGCATGCTGTACCTGAATCGCAGTGCCATGTCTATGTTCACAATGACACAGCCACATTGTACATGGGTGTGTGAGGTGCCCAATAGGGAGCATTGCCTAACATGTCTGTGTTATGTGTTGAAGAGTGTTGTGCAGCCCCATGCTAGGCCTCTACCCCTCAGGTATATTATGTGTGGTGTGTGGATGACATGTGGGATACTGAAGTGTGACCTTACAGCGGGTGTCCGGTTACGCTATGTGTAGCATGTTGAGGTGTACTGCGTATGACAAACATGTTATGTTGTGTACATGTGTATCAACTTTGCCTATCCAATGTTCAGTACGGTGTTGCCACAATTGTGTCTGATGCCCTGAGTATTGCATGTGATTGAGTCAGCTACTGATATTGCTGAGATGTGCAATGTCTCACAGCAAATATGCACAGCATGCATTATGGGTAGGTGTGTTACGTGTACATGGCCTACACCTCACCTATGACATGCACATTTCATTACCAATATTAAACTTAGAACAAACTCACCAGCATGAATCGTCTGCCCTGCTGTCACACCAGAGGGCCCTACAAGAATATGACACAGTTTGTCAGTGGCCACAACTGTGGCATTGCTACTGTGAGTTTGCTAAACTACAGTAGAACAACAGTTGACAGTCACAGGTGTACAGATAATATTCCAAATATCAGTATTGCACAACAATAGGCAGCACAACTGCTAAACACACAGTGCACATTTGACATATGCATAAAAAAACTATACAGGTAACAGTAGTCTACAGATAAGGCATGTTACCTTCACGCTCCATGTCAACATGCTGGGTGGCTCCAGCCTCCATGATGACACATGTCTGATGCTGTTGCTGTTGTTGGCCAGGAGCCACCATGCTTAGGAGCAGCTCCTCCACTCTGGTGAGGTGGGGATGAATGGACGAACAAGATCTTGCCACAGTGCAGTCCGCTCATGCTGGTGCTGGCTGGCCCTGGAAAACAGCAGGGAATAGTGCTGCACCAGGCTGTGGTGTATTTCCTGTTCCTCCGCTGCTGTATAGGATGGGTTGCGTTGATGGGCCATTACCCTGGAAGAAAATTAAACGATATGTGCGAGCAAGGCATGTGACAAACTTAACATATCACTTAACTGCCATATATAGCATCTGTTTGTCTGTCAGAGGGTACACACGTTCAATACCACATATCAGTGCTCAGCCCACAACTGACTGACAGTGACTGGCACACTCCATATATCAAACCACTATACACCAGTACTCGGCACACTGTTTGTGACACAATGCACAACCTCGCCATGGGGGTATATATCAAGCTAATGCATGAAGAAAGATGTCATCCATTGCAATGAATGTAAAGTACTGTTACAGTATTACCAGTAAACCACCCTAGTCAATGATGCCATACCCCTGCCTAACATATGTGCACAGTTGTTAATATAGGTGGCATACTGCTGTAACAGAGTATACATGTTGCTAGATACACATGCATACCCTGTAACACACATATGATTGCGGCCATGGTACAGGCATCATTACACACACATCAGACATAAATACAACACACAAATGTATGCCAACCCAGATGAGCTTTACCTGTGTACCATACAGTACTGCGTGCCACTACTTACAAAACCTTATGCCTGAGGTATGTGATCTGTGCAGACTACAGGAAACACACAAGACAGTGTTTCCAAGCAATGTGAACATACACCATACTGTGCTTTTTAGCCCTACAACGTCAGGTAGTACTACAGTTCATATGGGAGCTGGATTCACCAGCAGTACCACTTACTAAGCATACATGTATTGCTTTAGCCTATAATGGGACACCACAGTCATCCACAAGGAACTGTGTCACAATGTATGCCATCCTACTATGTCTACATCACAATACCTGACACATCTTTCTCTGGCCTCACACCTAGGACACAAACTACCATGACAGAAACAACTTCACACTAAGCTATCACACCTTTACAGACCTTGCACACATTCACTGTCACAGTCATTCCATCTCACATAGCAGGTATTGCACTGAGTACATGTGTGTGCACATTGTGTCATAGGTAGGTAATACGCTATTGGCCCTAGGGCCTAGAGCAGCCTAGCCATATGCTACCCTGGCCTTTGACACACATGTAATTTGATTTCACTTGCCCCTGTCAACCGGAACCACAGAGGTGATTCCCAGGGTGTATTACCTATCTCCCAAACAATCATCAGGGGTATGTATGACAACTGCTAATGAGGAGCCTTGTTTGCTACTGCTACATGGTTTATTCCAGAGTATGGCATATCTGTGAGATAGGAACCTATCCATCCAGAATGTGCTGTTTACCGAGCTGAGGAGGATTAGGGCCTTAGAGCGTGTAGCCCAGAGGGATTGTGATATGTTGACATGTTGGTTGTCGAACTGCTATGGGTGTGATATACCTCTGTATGTCTGGCAGAGGTCACCTCTGGGTGAGCAGTATGCAACACAGTGTAGCTGTGGTTTTGTGAGTCAGTCTGCATAGGGCATCTGTCTGAGGCCAGTATTACTCTTTGTGAGGTTTGTCTGCGGCCTTTCCACATGCTGTAGTTGTCATGTGAGGTACATACCACATGGGGCATTGTGATGGGTAGAGGGGAACACTGACCTATATTTCCCTAGATGACACACCTTTTGTGATGACATGTACCACGTAGACAGATTACAAGACTAGTGTGGCACTGTGATTATCAAAGGAGAGGCTACTGTCCATCTGTGTCCCATGTTCCCTTCTCACACCTTCAGTGTTAGGGAGGCTACCACCTATGTGGTAGTTAATGGGTACAGTGTTTTGGAATGGAGGTATGGCACTGCAGTATCAACAATGGTCTGCTTTCCATGCCTTGGTCACCAGGCACCTGTTGCAGTACGTATGAGCCCATGTATCCCTCTCTCTCTCTCCCTCTCTCTCTCTCTATATATATATATATATATATATATATATACACATACATCTAAACATCCATTGCTGTACATATAGATGTACATATAAGCACATATACGACCCACCTTTTATGGTGGGGATATCAATTATGCAACAGTTGTGAGACATACGGTTATGTAATAATATTGCACAGTATTGTGCAGAATGCAGTTTGGTGTCCTCAGGCCATGTAGCTGTAGCAGGCCTCACTGGCTGTAACACAGCAGATCTGACAAATCAGTCCCACAGCGTTTAACCACCACATGACATATACCAGCACTGCATGCTGTTTTCTATGCCACACACTACAACCTACAGAGATATATGCATATAGCAACCTTCAACAACATATATATGTCCACCCTTCACTAACAGTTGCAGCATGTCCCTTGCCCTATGCACATGTGCAGATACATATAGATACATACTGCTGCCACATAGGAATGATTCGCAGTATGTAGAGTACTCTTCAAACACATCAATCACATGCCAGCAAATACATATGTGTTACATACCTTACCTTTGTATACCTCAGCTCCGTCTGTTGTTAGTTTCCTTTTTTTTTTTTTTGAGTTTCCTCTGACTGTTGAGGTTCTTCTTTGTTTTTCTGTGTCTGTCTGTTTCTGCCTCTTTGTCTCTGTCTCTGTCTCTCTGTCTCTCTCTGTCTCTCGCTCTCTCTCTCTCTCTCTCTCTCTCTCTCTCTGTTGCTGCAATGATATTATTGCATGTGTGGACAGCAAGTACAGCCTGCTTTTCTAGGTATCTGCACATGTGCATGTGACGGCCTCTGGACCAATTGGTGCCCACCGTTTAGTAATTGCATGCAGCCTGTTGTGTGGTAATTGCAGTACTCACTGTGATTGCAGCCCACTGCTATAAAATGCTAGGTTAGGTAGGCGTAGCCCTTTCAGTTTGCCAAGGTGGGGCCCATGCTTGTTTGGTCTGGACACCGTTGTGTCAGTGAGAAGGTTGGTATATGTCTCATATCTGAAGCTAGGGTTGTAGCCAGTGATATGCATGCTGTACTAAACATGAATGTTGCTGCTTCCAGTACACTCTTCTCAGTGTGTAGGTTTACTCACACCTCCAAATGCTAACACAGGATACATGGGAGTATGTACTTTCTTTTCGAATTAGAGAATTAACTGGCATACAACAGTAGTTATTACAATGTATTCCTATGGTTTTCCCATTTTCCCTTTACATTTCCTCATTGTAATGCATGATATATTTATTACAGCACAAAGTTATTGTATATATGCTGTAGTTTAGTGGTACTTCATGCAGTCTAGTATGCCCAAGGTCTGGGGTTCAAGACTGACAGGGGTGTTTTTTTTTTTTTTTGCTGCTGAGCAGAGCAGGGGCCCTGCCATGCAGAGTGACTAAGGCACTTTTATGCTGTTGTAAGCGTGTTTGCACGGATTTGCGTGATGCTTAGCAATACTAAGCTAAGCGCACACATGCGCACACTGGTACAAAACTGTTAACTACTGTTTACAATTGCTTACTCCCGCTAACTCCCCGCGCTCATATCTTTTAAAGAAAAGTAAATGGGGAGATATGAATGTGGTGATAAAGGGGGCACAAAGAGGGGAAGACAGTAGGGAAACCAGCTCGGGAAGTGCAGGATGGGTGTAGGGAAGGTCCATAGCTGCCCATTTCTTTACCAGCAACAGCTGTGCATATGCAATACATTATGAATGAAATGTGAAACCTTCCACCCCTGAGAGAGGGGTGAGGACAACAAAGTATGTTGTACTACCAATTATAAATATCAGGCACATGCACTGTTTGTGAACTGCTATACTGTCATTAGTACATTACTCACTTCTGAACAGTTTGTAGTTTGTTTGTGTTGACATTAGCACAGTCTGCTCAGGACAACTGGACATATTTCAGTACTGAGTGTGCCTATCTACACCCTTGGTTGTGCCTGAATACATGGGTATATAGTACATTTGGGCAGGGGTGCAGAACTGCAGAGAGCATTATTTCTTATTGTGTGATGTTTATCTGGCTGAACATACAGGGTTGCTGTGTACCTGTTAGTCTATCAAGGCAAGTAGTCTGTCTGTGTAGCTCCCACCTGTGGACATATCCAGATGGTAGACAGAGGTTAGCCTAGTTGTCTTTGTCTGTGCACCACACCAGTATTTTCGGCACCTGAACAATGGCATTGTCACGGGTGGTTGCTAGCAATACATGGCTACATCCTTTGATATTTCTGTGTTGTACTCCTACATAAGGGCATGCTTGTGGAATTCCTTCCAAAGCTATTTTCAGAGTGTGTAACAGCAGACAAGCTGATATGCCTGTGTGTTTCTGACTCTGCCAGGCCTCAGATACTCTCAGGTATATATTTGAACAGCCTCAGGGAAAGGTACATATAAGTGAGATACACCCGTGATATATTACAGACATATTTCAGTTGAGACTTCGAGGGAATTGGAGCATATGTATTACTACACCTTTTCTGACTTGCAAGCAGTGTCTACTCTCACTTATTGACATTATTCATTAAGTGTGATTCCCCACTTTTCTGCCTACTGTTAGTACATTTCAGAGGGAGTCAAGAGGGGCAAAGCTAACATTTGTTACGAATCAGGGACATCACTGTACATCAGTCACAGTTGAAAGGTCTGGCCTCTTCCCTATTCAAATATGCCAGTGTTTATCCTGCTCTGATACTATGTGGGGTTGTAAGGTGCTACTGTAACATTATTCCCTACTAGAATGGTGGTTCTCTTTTCACAGTCATGTCATGCAATTCCACAACACCTGCTGGTAACGACCCACAGAACAAGATTTGTGTTATGGCATTCCCATGTTCCCTTTACATTCCCTCATTGTAATGCATGATATATTTATTTCAGCACCAAGTTATCATATATCTGTTGTGGCTTAGTGGTACTTTATGCAGTGTAGTGAGTCCAAGGTCTGATGTTCAAGACTGACAAAGGTGTTTTATTTTGCTGCTCAGCAGAACAAGGGTCCTGCCATGCAGAGTGACTGAGGCACTTTTAAGCAGTTGTAAGCGGGTTTGCGTGACACTTAGCAATGCTTAGCTAAGCGCACACAAGCTCACACTCACGGTCCCCCACTAACTACTGCTTAAAAGTGCTTATTCCTGCTAACCCCCGTGCTAATTTCTTTTAAAGAAAAGAAAATGGGGAGATAGGAAAGTGGTGAAAAAGGGGGCACAAAGAGGGAAAGACAATAGGAAAACCAGCTCGGGATGTGCAGGACGGGTGTAGGGAAGGTCCATAAATGCCCATTTCTTTACCAGCAACAGCTGTGCATATGTTAGAAATTTGGTGTGAAATTTGAAACCTTCCACCCCTGGACGAAGGGTGAGGACAACAGAGTATGTTGCACTGCCAATGTTAATTATCAGTTTACATGTCCAGCAGACATGTGTGCGAAATGGGCAGCTATGTATGGGGCACAATTTTTTTGAGGGAACAGATTGCCCTTTTTTTATTTTTTTTTTCAGGTGAGAGTGGAATGTGAGGTAGGGGATGTAGGTATATTTGGGGAGGTAGGGTGGGGAGGTAAACAGACAAGACAAACAAGATGCATACAGGGGTGGAATATGACACATAGGATGGGTGAACACAATTGATGGGGAAGGATGTTTGGAAATCGCAAGCCTATGAGCCTACAGATGGTAACAGTGGAACTGAGATCCCCACCCATGGGCAGTCATCACTGCACCTTCACAGCCCCAAGGGTGGCTGTGCTGGGGGCTGTGTAGGAGGGGCAGGCTCACCGAGAGTCCCGCCACTCTCGCCTCGAGCTGGCATAGGGGATCAGCGACTGAACGCTGGATCTCCCTATGCACCACAGGGTGACAGGTGGCCCTTCTCCACCACCCGAGGTGGCACAGGACCAATGGAGGAGGGGAACTCGGGCTGGGCACCGGACCTGCTGGTGCCAGGTGCAATTGCCAGCTGAGAAGGGACAGGTGGGTCCGCTGGGACCAGCCTTCCCATATGTTCTGTGTTTAGGTGTGTTAAATTACAACATAGACAACAGCATTCCAAATTAGTTGTGACAGCATGCAGTAATATTCCCATTAACCCAACACACCAGGCTTCCAACAGTTTAACAGCAAGCATAACACATGCATATATTGAATGACAGTGGACTGCATCAAAGTTCATGTAGATATTTATCGAACAATAGAACATATGTCCCAACAAATGTTGTGAGATTAGACATACCCATTGAGGTGTGGAATTGCATTGTTTATGCACATACAATAGGGTGTAAAAAGATACCTCCATTAACATCTTATAAGTACTTTTAGTGTACACTACATTCCTATTGACTGCAGGTGTATATCCCCTTCATGTATTATTACACTTGGCAATGTGTATTAGGCTGTGTAATGGGTTTGGCTAGTTCATTATATACATGATCTATATCTGACATACTAACTGTCCAAGATGCAGATGTTACTGCTACATACTTATATATTTTATGTATATTTATATATCTACATATCTGGATGTGTTCACGTGACATTTTCTGTTACATTTCGACAGAAACCTACATTTCATGTAGCGCAATCACATTTCTGGGGTACACATTAACAAGCTACTCATGCCAGATTTACCTATGCATGCCAGCCAATTACCAACTGTTGAGGACTGTATGAATGCTTCACAACTACTGGCACTTCCTTCAATCACTTTATATGGGACTGCCCAACTGTGGGTTGACAGCACTTAATACAACAGTACTATTTATAAAATGCAAGGGTGCAACAACATTTCAAAGTAAGTGACACAGACACACCCCAAGTATTATACCTTTATTAATCACATTACACACTTTTCTACAGGCTCTCTCTCATTTATTTGATATTACAGTGCATACAGAAGACTTATTCAAGATGTATTATACCTTTATTAATAGGTTACAACACTCTTTTTCAGGCTCGCCCACTTATGTTATATGACAGTACATGCAGACATATTATTCAGGACTTCTTTGACCTTTATTAATGGGTTACCACACTCTTTTTCTGGCTCACTCACTTAGCTTATATAACAGTACATGCAGAGATATTTATTCTGGACTTCTTTTACCTTTATTAATGGGTTACTACACTCTTTTTCTGGCTCTTCAACTTATTTTATATAACAGTACATGCAGAGACATTCTTCAAAGCATTTTATGTGTTTATTATGGAGCTACAACACTTTTTTCCAGGCTCTCTCAGCTATTTTAAATAACAATACATGCAGAAGAATTACTAACCTGCCTGGTGGTACAGCCTTAGCAGCCTATCTGCATAGGCTTGCTGATTCACAGCATGGTCACCTGCAGCTGTGGAGTAAATGAAGGGATGTTGAGACATTCCTATCCATTATACAGACTAAATTAGCATGTCCAACATACTTCATTCCATGGCTACTTACTCAGAGGTGGGGCATCACACATGTCTCAGGCCTCCTGTATCCATCGGTTCAGTAGGTCCTGCTTCCAACTCTTCAGGTCTGCATAGTGGTGACGGACCTGCTCACCAGTCCGAGGAATGCCTGTGCCACTGGTGAGATCATGAGCTAACCAGTTCCAAGCCTCTGCTTTGTACTCCGTCCCTTGGAACTGGCCCTGCAGGAGTCTTGACTCATGACGGTGGACAAGGAGCCAAACCATGTATTTTGACTCCTCAATGCCCCACCATTGCCCTCTAAAGCATACACCCTCTCCAGCACCAGACATTCTGACTACAGATGTCAGCTACAATCAGTTATGGCGAGTATTCCTGCCTATGGAGCTTATATATGCCGAATTTCCCGCACTTTTTGGTGATTGGCCGATTTTGTAATTTCTCGGCTGACTGCAGACCTGCTTAGCAATGGTTAATCTTCCATTTCTTACTATATGTATGTTGAGGGTTGGGAGGGTGGCCTAATGGTTAAGGTGTTTGCCTTACAAACACAAGGTGCATGGTTGGAGTCTCACAAGGGATAATTGGCTAGGCTTAAAATGGCTTGCAAGGGAAGTTAGCCTAGTACTAATCTCTGAACCTATGACAGTGCACATTTAACCTAAGCTCTTATGACTTAGTGGTTCAGTGCTTTGACTATGATGCATAATGTCCCAAGTTCTAACCTTGTCATTGCTTTTTATTTTACTACTGTCCAGACAGCTAGGGGGTGTGGCTTTGTTTAGCAGACTTTGCTCCATGTTAATCCGCATTGCCCTGCTGTGCGCTGGATAGCGCGGTGCTTAGCTATGGGCAACTATATTGCCTTTGGTAAAGCACTGCTTAGCTATAGGCAACTATATTGCCCTTGGTAAAGCACTGCTTAGCTATGGGCAACTATATTGCCCTTGGTAAAGCACTGCTTAGCTATGGGCAACTGTATTGCCCTTGGTAAAGCACTGCTTAGCTATGGGCAACTATATTGCCCTTGGTAAAGCACTGCTTAGCTATGGGCAACTATATTGCTCTTAGTAAATCGTTGCCTAGCTAGGAGCTAATTTATTGCGCTAGGCTTAACGCTGCTTAGCTACAAGCGATTAGATGTCCGGTTCCTTATTATCTGTAAATAATATACTTTTTGTTATGGGCCATTTTAATGCAGTTTAGTAAAATTTCTATTTCTATATGTCTGGAATTCTTTCATATACTACTTTAAAATATGAAATAGAAAGGGGTGCAGTGGAACTCAAATCGTGACTGCCTTCTCTTTGGACGAAATCTCTACCACTACACTATTGCTATTTTGCTTGATTTATATAAGTAGTTCTTATATGCTCTTTGATGTCACAATTGCTACCTGTGGCTAAGCAATGGGCACACCCACGCAAACAAGCGCATATACGGGCAGCTATATCGGGAATTCTAAAAAAATATATATATATTATACATTTTACATTTTTAATGGGGTTTAGTATGTGGGGATGTGTAGTGTTGTGTTTGTTGACATTTGAGTGGACTCGCTCATGTGTGCTGACGTTTCCCAACTCTGAGTCTTGCAGGGACGTAGACCTTTGCAGTATTCGGCAGTTGGACACGCCCCCTGCCTTTCTACATGGTCCGTGTTAGACTTAGGGATGAGTCAGCATGCCCTCATGAATATGCATGGCATGCTGACATCATACCATTCAACTGCAGTTTCCGAGTAAGACTTATTTAGTCTTACATGGAGGGTTAGTGAATCCGGGGGCATGTCAAGGTAAAGGTCATTCTGATTGAGGGATGCCTGAATCTTACAGTGATAAGGGACAGATTTTGCACAGACTGGAAGTTCAATCTTTACCTTAAAGTGGTGCTGTTGAACACAGTCTGTAGTGAAATCAACATGTGGGATGCATATCTCATTGAGTCTTCTCAAAGACCCATTGTGTATAGTAGTATAATTCAATAATTTGTAACTATATGGCTTAGAAATGCATTGTCATTTTCTGCTCCCAAACAGAATGTTTTAAGCGAAAATGAAATTAGGATACACTTAAGTAGATTCAGTAGGATTGGAGAGTGTGATTGTTGTATCAGGGGAGTAAATTGTTATTGAATCTTGATGGGAAGAATGGCTTCCTTTTGATATTGATGGCTGAGACCTTCACTGGAGCAGGATTTGATAGTAAAACAGTAACAGATAATTACAAGTCTCTACAGGCTGCAGCTACTCTTGGAAACAAATAGACACGAGATAATTTAAGCTCTCTAAAAGAATAACTAGATATTTTTTAAAACTTGGTTATATAAACTCATTCTCTAAAACTCAAGAACAAATATTCTTTGAAGTCATTCTTCATTTGAATCCAAGTAAATATATAATATTAGATCAATCCAAATTTAAATGGAGAAGATGAGTCATAATGTTATAGAAGAAAAAATTGTTACCACAAATAATATATAAATATGAAGATCAAGATGGACTGATATCTCTAATAATTTTGAAATATATCAGACTGTGGACCTTAGTTAATCTTTATTAATTTTGCAGAATGGGGCTAAATTTAGCAAAAAACACTTAGATGTTGTAATTGATAACACCAAAGGTAATTTAATACTAGGAGGTGATTTCAACTTTTAAACTAAATAGTTCAGGGCATAGTGCAGAAAGAAAACTAAGATGAACTCGCATAGCTAAAGCTCTAAAAACTGGATAGAGACTTTAAATTTGAAATATGCAGTTAACCTAGGAGAAAAGAAGTGATTAACTTTTACCCATTTTTCATTTAATTATGGTACTTACACTAGAACTGATAGGATATTAACTTCACAGGATATAATTTCAGCAGTATTCTGGCTCAATATTATTATTCCATGCCCGATTTCTAATCATAATGCTTTCATTTTAAAATTTGAAACAACCTACAAAAAATCCCCATTTATAACTAGAATTCCCACTTATATAAACAAGTTAAAAGATTCAAAATCTGGTTACTTTTCTTAGTTGATTTTTTTTTATAAAAACAAATAATACACATGAAGTAAATATAGCTATTAATTGGGATTCATTAAAAGCATTCACCCACACATACACACACACACACACACACACACATATATATATATATATATATATATATATATATATATATATATATAAAAATATATAATCTTTATTTTGGGATATGTAAAAGTTAAATAAAGGAATTCAGAGCAAGCAAGTATACAGTTAGAACTGCAAAAAGCTAAAACTGAGCAGCTAGTAACCAAAGAAAAAAAAAATCATTAGTTAGTATCCCAGTCCTGGTAAAATTCTTCCTCGTTCTTAAATCCTTCTACAGTGAAATAAATACGAGAGTCATCATTTTGCGTTAAAGTCTTCCTCTTTATTAATTCTATGGATTTGCAGACAATTAGAAACATCATTAAGGATAACTGGACCATAATCAGCACCAACCCTACTATTGGCACTATATCAACATCAACCCCTAAATTCAGTTTCTGCAGAAACAAGAACCTGAGAACATACATTGAATCTGTCGGTAAACTCAATGATCCACTTCCCAGGAATAAACCAGGCACCTACCCGTGCCACAACCCTAAATGTGGATACTGCAAACTCCTAAGCAATATGGACAGATGTACTTGCCCAAACACAGGTAAGACTTTTCTCAGCAAATTCTGGGGTTATTATCAGAGCTAGTGTGTTGTTTATAGGGCAAGCTGTAACAACTGTAATGCATTTTACATTGGTAAGACACTTAAACTTAAGACCAGGATGGCACAGCATCTGCATGAGCTAAAACACAACAACATTAACAATGCCCTTGCTAAGCACAACTTAGAAAAATGACACAACAAGTTCAAATTTCATATACTGGATATGATTGAGAAAAAGGAACTTCAGGGCCCCACCAACAACATCCTTGAGAAGCACGATCTTGATTGGCAAATACACCTACTAGGTAATTGGCATCCTGACTTAACACCCACTTCTCCATAAAAAAGGTATTTTGAACCCAAGAAGAATTAAACACCAAGCCTACTACTGACCCCTGAAAGTAAAGCTCAAGAATTTAGCTTGTTTTCATAGTAATGTTTTGTAATGCTCCGATTAATAATCTTCATAATGTCTTCTTAATAATAGCATCATACAGTCATTATATTTATGACCCAATTTGGTGTTGGTATACTGGACTTGTTCCATTTTTCAAAGCTAGGTCTGATGAAGCTCCATTAAGAAAAGTGCAGTGTCAAGACACATGATGGATTTTTATGTCTCTTTTCTAAAGTTTTTGGTCTCAACTTTAGCTGGCCTTACATCTACTTTATATATATATTATACACTTTATATATTTTTTAAGCTATACTATTCGAACATTCCTGCTTGATATCTAAAGTGTATATTGATTTGGTTTATTGTATGTGAAATCTTAAGCACAGGATGGCCTTAAATGGTTCATTTGCATATTTCCCATGAGCCGCTAATACAAGGACTTTTAAGGACTCGCACATTGAAAACTCTAACTTTGCCAGATTTTCTTGTAAATTCTCATAGATTTGGCTGGCTATTTGGCATGTTTACTCCCTGTTCTAGATTGTTATTAGGGATACTTTGCAAACACCCTTATTCTAATAGACATCGGCTAGGTAAACGCGCAACCTTGATTCCTCATTGTAACAGAATTGTGCTCACCTAACTGAATTAATAAAGGGGAAGATTAGAACACTGAACGCAAACTCTCATATTTCTTTCACCATAGAAGCATTTACGAAGGAGGAAGAATTTTACCATGACTGTGATACTAACTAATGATTTATTTATTTGGTTACTAGCTGGTTGTTACCTCTTTTAACCTGCTGGTTTGGATGATATAGGCTTTCTATCATTCCAAGCTTCAGATTTAGTGAGATTTTGTTGATCCACTGATGTGGATATCTTTGCAAGCAAGAGATTAGGGTATACGCAAGGCCACTATTCGAGTGGTCCACCTAGTGAATTTTTGTTTAAGTGTAATTGTAAACAGGGAAATCAGTGTCCTAATATATATTTTTTGCATAGTTCCCTAACTTAGAAAAAGAATCCTTAATGAGGATAACTTCTTTTTGGCTTATCTCATGAATAATCTTGGTTAAATTCATTCTGAATTGATGCAGTCCACAGAATTCCCAGAATGTGTGATGCCACATCCCTCTTTCTACTCCATAACACTTCCAACATTTACCCCCAATCTGTGCGAACATCTAGAATCACTTAGGACTGTAAAAGAGCCTGTTTAGTCACCGAACTTCCTCAATGTTGTGGAATATTTTGCTGCCAAACAAATCTCTTTCAATTTTCCTCATCCCCCATTGTCTTTCAAGTCTTTTCTTTGATCCCTAATTTGTTCACAAAACATTGTGTGCCTTCCTGTCTAATAGCCCCAACTTATAATTTTTCTTTTTGTTGCCCATACAGATCTGGCTTCTTTTAAAAGATCCAATATTTTGGCCCTCTGATTAGTACCCCCATGTTTTTCAAAACCCTTTGTATTCTTGTGCCAACTCCAAGCAGAGTAAGTGATCACCTCTGTTTAATCTGAAAACCTCTCAGGCTATTTACCATGGCATCACTTTCCCTCCTTTCTCTAACTTTTACAAAAGTTTGGTTGCCTATGGTTTCCTTTCCAAAGGAGCATGGCTCTCATTTTCTCTTTTTCTAATCTGAATCTCAGCATAGAACCTACTGTGAGTATGTGCTTAGCCCATTTCTTTATCTTGCTTGTTTGCATGTGTTTTAAAGTCATGTCCTGTGTAATCCTGAACATGTCCATTTTCTTTGCAGTTTACAACCATGTCTCATAGGTTCATAAGTTCATAGGTAGGTACTAGGCTATTGACCCTAGGGCCTATATAAGGCTAGCCAAATAGTACCCTGCCCTTTTCTTGCTGTTTTCTTGTTATGGACCTTTTCTTGCCATTTTCTTGTTATGGACCTTTTCTTGCCGTTTTCTTGTTATGGAATTCGGCTATTTTTTTGTTTTAGTATTCAGTTTTTGGTTTTTGGTTACGTTATTGAGTACCCTGGCTTTTGCCACCCAAGAAAATTATTTTCCTGTGCCCCTGTCAAGCAGAGCCACAGAATTGATCCCCAGGGTAAATTTCCTATCTCCTATCCAATCATCACGATTTTTCTTGAAGAGTCCTAATGAGGATCTTTGTTTGATATAGATAGGTAGTTTTTTCCAGAGTATGGGAAGTCTCTGGGACAGGAATATATCCCTCCAGCATGTTCTGTTTACTGTGGTGACAAGGTTTAGGTCCCTAGAGCATGTAACTTGGAGGGATTGGGATTTATTTAAGTGGAGCATGTCCAACAGCTCTGGGTTTGACATAGCTTTGTATGTTAGGCAGAGCTCGCCTCTAAGCAGGCGATATGCGACAGAGTAAAGCTGGAGTTTTTTGAGACAGTCTGTGTAGGGCATCTGTTTGAGGCCGGTAATCCTCTTTGTGAGGTATTTCTGTGTCCTTTCAAGTTGTTGTAGATGTCTTGTGAGGTACATACCAAAAGAGGCGTTGTACTCTATAATGGGTCTAATGAGTGATGAGTAGAGGGGAACAATGACCTCTTTTTTTCCTGGATGAGAAACCTTTTGTGATGAGGTGTGCCATGTAAAAGGATTTCCTGACTACTGTGGTGATGTGATTATCAAAGGAGAGACTACTCTCCACCTGTGTCCCAAGGTCTCTTATCACACTTTCAGTGTTAAGTAGACTATCACCTATGTGGTAGTTCATGGGTGCAGAGTTTTTACCAAAAAGGATGACAATGCACTTTTTGGCATTGAGTTTGAGGCTATGGCTTTGACACCAGGCATCTGTCTCAGTGAGGCCCTTTTGTAGGATGTCCACATCATTAGGAGTTTTGATTATGGCTCCTAGTTTGCAGTCATCTGCGAACTTTGTTATCCAAAGACCTTCTGTGTTAGCCTATACTTCAGAGAAGTAGATACCAAACAGGAAATGACCCAGGACCCCGTGGTACTCCACTTTTCACTGGTCTGAAGTTGGGCTACTTTCACAGTGTAGGTTCTGTCAGTGAGCAAGTTGGCAACCTATCTTGTGACATAGGGATTTATACCTTGTTTAGTGAGTTTATCTATAATTCCAGAGTGGGGGATGGTGTCAACAGCCTTGGCGAGATCTAGATAGGCTGTGTGAACCACTTTACCCTCATCTACTGCTTTGGTGACCACTTCAAAGAAGTCTATCAGGTTTAGGAGACATGATCTTCCTTTTACAAACCCGAACTGGGTAGGGTCCAGAGTTTGGAGTTTACCAATGTCATTGTTTATAAGTTCCATGATGGTATGTTCCATAGCCTTGCAGACCAGGCTTGTTAGGCTGATGGGGCAGTAGTTCCCAGGGTCCATGTTGGTTCCCCCTTAGTGGAGTGGGATAACCGTTGCTGTGCGGCATTCAGTGGGCACAAAGCCTTTGGTGATATATAATCTCAGATTGTCTTTCTGTTGTCAGCCATCTCCCTCGCATCCTGGGTTACTTACATGTTTTTCCATTTGGTCTAATATGCTTGACATTGTGTCAAATACATTTATAATTTGGATTGCTCCAAAGCAGGCTTCCATATCAAGGATACACAGGCCTACTTCCTCTATAAATCAGCGTAATTCTTCCCATTTCAGTCTTTCCCTTAACTTCTCTCTCTCTCTCACTCTCCTTTTATTATAGCCATATTTGCCTTTTCTGTTGGTGAAAATATGCCTCTCCTACATGCAGGATCAAAGGCACTAGGAATATCTTTACCATTTGTGTCTTGCTTTCCTTGTCCATAAACATCCTTATGCATGTATAATATTTCTTGTTGTCTCCTTTCACTTGCTTTGCATCCCTCATTAAATATTTTCCTCAATACTTCATGCTTACATGTCCCCACAAAGGGATTTTCTGTGTCAGGTTACATGTGAAAGTGTAGTTTGTAGACTATAGCTTTTGTTTTATTTATTTTGTGTCTAGGGAGTTTGTACTATATACTCAGCTCTTCAAATTACAAATCCAGTTCCCTTTCTGGATTCACCAAAAGGACTATAACGTTACAACTGAAAAAGGCTATTTTTTTCCTGTGTGTGCCCCCCCACCCATTGCATCCTTTCAGTTCTGATGCTCTGATGTCTTTTGCCAAGGGGTCTTCAGACACTGCAAACAGTAAGGGTGAAAGTAGACAGCCCTGCCTCTTGCCCCTATGAAGGTTATAGCACTGCCCCACAGACACATTTCATAGAAGCAGTAAAGCCCTTACAATATATATATATATATATATATATATTTAGTATCAAGCTTGTCCATTCAATCTTAAGACCCATTTTAGGTACTTTTCAGAAATTTTCATTTCACCCTATTGAACGTTTTTCATTGTCTAGGCTGATTAATAACAAATTATTTTTCTTTTAGACTGTATCCATCTTCTTGCATCATCAGTGATTTATTAATATTGTCAAAGCTTGCCTATCCTTTATACGCACACATTGGTCTGGTTCTATTATTCTTTTGAAGGCACTGTTTAGTCTCATTGCCAAAACATTCATAAAAACTGTAAGAATTAATAGAACTGTCGAATACTGGAATAAAATGGAAATAACTGGAAGAAACTCGAATGAAGCTGGAATTACTGCCTTTATCTGAACTGTGCTGAATAGGTGCCACTCTCTCTTTTATGTGCCAAATCATCTTGTACATTTCAGAACAAAGTCTGCAAACACTGTAGTTTGGTTAAGAATGCCTTATTATGCACAGTGGAGGTAGATGTCAACAATATCTGAATACCGTCTCCAGTAACAGTGCTGATACACAGAAATAGTCTGTAACCACTGTAGTCATATTCTTCATATTCCTTTCCTTCTGGATAGTATAATTAATATTCTGGAATGCTCAGTATTTTACCTGACTTCTGCACTCATACTCTAGTGTCTGTATTGCAATGACTTTCTGCATATCCATTCACACTAACTAATTTAACTGTGTCTGAAGTATTTCCTAATAATATAGGAACCCTGTCAATGTCTACATGCCTCCTTAACCTTGTTTTTAGGCCTTGTACCATATAAACAAAATCTACTGCGCATCCTGTTCTTATCAGTATTCTTGACTGAAGGTTATTTTCACTGAAACTGTATGCACACTGTGAAGGCCTGCTTTAAAATGGCTGTATTTTTAGACTTATGCAAAGGAAATACTGCATTTTTGTCTAACAAAATATATTTAAATCAAACCCAATATCTTTACTATCATGGTTTAGAACTGAGATAGGTCTATATGAGCCTGAGTCTGCCAAAACTTTTTCTTCTTTTGTTATTGCAACCAACACTGCCTTTCTTGAAGACTAGCAAATGGCTCTTCTATTCATTATTTCATTGAACAACACTGTCCAGCTTTTTATTATTTTCTCATTTCCTTTATATGTTGAGATGCAATTAGTCTATTTTTTTTCCATTCTTTAGGGCCCTTATTGCTTCATTTATTTCTTCTTTAGTGATATTTGCCTGTATTACTTCTTCCTTGTTTGAGTTTATTTTAACAGCTTAGGATTTTTAAATAATCTGTCATTCTCCCTGTCTTCAATTATTGTATCTTGAACCTGCCTGTGTAAGATGATGTAATATTCTGCTATTGCTCTTATAATGTCATTTGTGTCTGTCCCCATGCTACCTATTGTTGGATTCTTTATTTTTGTTATCATCCTTTCTAGTTTCTGTTGCCTTACTCCCTTGTAATATGGCTAGAATCAGAAAAGATTTGCTTCAGCATCTTCTGTTTATGGTCATTAATGTTTTCTAAATAGCCAGAGATTCGTTTCTTAACCTCCTCTAACTATTCAGTCCTGTCCACTTCTAGTATGATTTTGTTATCAACAGTTTTTACTTTGTGTAATAGCTGTAGGTATACTTGCTGCGCTGCACACTTGATCTTCCAGGCATTCTGAGTCATCTTTAATCTAATCTTTTTGTTACATTCTTCCCAATCTTATATAGTCATGTTGTTTCCCTAGATTAGTCAGTCTAATTACTGATAATACTGATTCAACCAATCTCTAAATTCACCTCTTCTAAGTAGGCATTTTTGGAAAATTCCAGTGTTTCTTCCCTGTTCACCTGGTCTATTTTAGCAGTACCACCTGCAGAAGAACATGGTCTGAAATAATTGCTGGGTGTTTCTGAACACTATGTGTCAGTCTCTTGTGTTATTTGGTTATTTAGTATCTGTCTAGTCTAACCCAATTACTGTATTTATGGAAAAGGTAGGTGAATTTCCTTCTTCTATATTGCCTTTATATTATATCAGTGAGCCAAAACATCTTCATGTATTTATCTAAGTATCTTCCATCCACTGGGACCCTATCTGCTCTAGGAACCCCAGTTATGTCTTTCCAATTATATATAAAATTTACACCTCCTGACACTCATAATACTCCTGTCAGAAATGCCACTTTATTACCAATTATTATCTTAATATCTTTTATTCAGGCGCTTCTGGGGGGGGGTACACATATTTACATCTGTAACCTGGTTCCCTAACTATCTGCCTTAATCAGTGCATAACCTTCCTGATTGTATCTTTTGTTCTACTTCTATTCTTATTTTACCTTCTCTCTTTATTTATGAATAACACAGTAGAACCAACCAAGATAACAGAACCAGGACTCAGTTCATATACGAAAAAGGCCAACAGTAGAAATACGAACTCAGCAAAGCAAATACAACAAAAAGCTGTTTAATAAAACAAAGCATTCACTTAAAAACCCTTCCTTAGTTTATACACAGAATAAAGGTTTTTACCTTTAAGCTTTGTTTTATTAAACAGCTATTTGTTGCATTTGCGTTGCTGAGTTTCTATTTCTACTGTTGGTTTATTTATGAATAACCTGACTCTTTCTTTCTCCTTCCTGTCCTTCATAGAAATCCTCCATCCTTGATCTCTGTATCAATCTCCTAAGTTATAAATTGTTCAGATGCATTTCTTGTAGCAGACATTATCTATGCTCTTAATTTTGTAATATAGGTCAATAACTTTTCTGACTTTTTCTTATCAACCATACCATTGACTTTCCCTGTAATTACACCTTCCATCAAGATGGAGGTTATCATAAGTTACACTACATTCTTCTTTCTGCAGGATTGTCTCCAGCCCCCAGTTATTTAGCTCCATCTACATACACACTTACCTGCCAATGATCTTACAAAACTTTTTAAACTCTTTGGTCACACCTCCCTTTTAACTAACAACAGACCTGACTGGTCCATTTTAAATTTAAATAACTGTCAGTTTTTCTACCCATAATCCACATTTAACTATATACTACACAACACAGTTTAACAGCTCCTTCCCCAATGAGCTAATGCTCATCTGCAGCATCCATTCAGCTTTCTGCATTTTCTTATTATTAATTTGTAGCTGCATACTTCCTTGTGGTTGAGATGATTCACAGTTGTAAAGTATGCAATTCAACTATTATTTCCTCCCCTCGAAAACAAAACTGAAAAGGTTTGCCTTCCTTTTGTTTCTTACATGTCTTGTCTCTTTATGTTTCCTATTCCCTCATTTGATCTTGAGCTCACTGTATAGGTAAGTAGGGGTTCTGTGCTATAATGTGTCTTTTTAGCATATAACTCCCTGTGTTCTTTTGACAAGACTTACTCTACCTTTGCCTTCTCACTAAATGGTTGATTCTTAACAAAGGCCTTAGAAGAGCTCCACTGTAAGTCCTGATCTCTTTTTGTTACTGTTAATATTCTTTGAATTTCTTCTTTCCATTTACTAATGGGTGCTGTGTTATCTAGTTTAGCTTGTTAATCAATAGGTGATGTACACCACCAGCCAGTTTTCTGCTGTCCATCTTTTACTCTGTCTCTCGCACACTCTTTCTCTCGCACACTCTTTTGTATACCCAGTCCACTGTGATTTCTCCGACTCCCCTTCTTGGTCAGATTGCTCATTCTTCTCCCTATAGCTGCTGTGAGGCAGACTGGTGAAAGCCACAGATAATAAACCAGCTGGGGGGAGAGGCATATATGCTACAGTATAAATCCTTGCCAGAGTACTGGGTAGTAGGCAACAATCTGAAACTTTTACTTTTTCCCTTTTGGGGTGAAGGCAGGTGAGACCTAGCCAACCAGCAAACTGAAACATGCTGTTTACAAAACATTCACTTGGAAAATTGTGCAGCTCTTACCTTGTCTTGTTATAGTGAGATAACCTGATGCATACTAATGTTGTATAGTGCTTTAATTATATCTCAGGTAGTTCTTGTCTTCCTTTTCCCTAGAGCTACTTTCACCCCCTTTTGTTTTAAGCCTCTGCAGTTAAGCTAATATGTATGTGTATAAGGTGTTTTATAGTTATTTCATTAATTACAATGTAAATGAAAAACGAGAAATAGCAGTTTTACCCTTTCAGTGGTGAGTTCTTGCATAGAGTCATGTATGGGATCATCATAAAGTTCTTTTGTCCATCATAATGATTAGTACTTTATAAAACTTTTGTGTGTCCATCTTAAAGAATCAAAATGCCATATCATCAAAACCAAAAACATTGAGATGAGAGAAATAAAAGCTGCTAACATCGAAGGAGGACATGATTGAACCATGAAACACTGAACTAGGTACTGTGGATGTCAGGTAGTACACAGTACAATGGAATGGAGATTGCTGTACAGTAGGGATTGGGAAATTTACATCTGCCCAACTGTACTGTGATCTCGGAGTTGGTATATATAATTTATAGGGTTGGAGGGTGCAGGGGGGGGGCTTGGCCCCTGCAAAACTGTTCTAACAGGTACATTACTTTATTAGATTTTATTTAAATGGAGAAGGTGCTATTTGTTCAGCATGGTGATCCTTAAATAGTTCCGTGTACTTGGTTTGATGATTGAAGTTTTTATCTTGTTGGCCTTCAAAGTTATCAGGTTGCATTGTTTCCATCTCGGTGTTTTGTGATTTGATGATATGGTATTTCGATTGTCTGAAGTAGCCATAACATTTGTTGCTTACTGTACCACACCTATATGACAGTGCACCTCTGGTTAACTACTGCACCTCATGTAATGCAGTTTTAGTATCACCTACTTGTTCTATAGAGTCATGGATCTCTTCTTTTTAGGTTAGCTCTTCTTTCCCTTTTGAGAATTCTTTTATTTCACTCATTTTATTCTGCATTTTTTCTAGGAAAAAGACAGAATGGTTTAACCAGCTTTCCTTCGCGGGCAGAGTACTGTTTAGGTCTGGGCTTAGTGCCATCCTGCTGGTGGTTTACATGTTCTATATCTGATTACCCCTTCTTGTCAGTCCTTCAAGGGTATGTTTGGTATTCACATTAAGATTCCTGGTTACATAAGTTTGAAGTGAACCCTTTTTCTTCATTTCCTGATTGCTGGAAAGGACAGCCACAATTTTGTAGGAAATAGTCATTGTCAGTGTATAGTCATGTCCCTGCTGCACTGTAAACTGTCCCACTTTTCCATAAACCTATGAGAATTCTTTCTTTTGCAGTATGTATCTGCAGTTTGACTATAAAATGCCGAAGTTGTTTCCTTCAGGCGAAGCATGGCATATTGACTCTATGAGCCCTGTCTATCAGTATCTTCTCTTTTGTTATCCCAGTCAATCCATGGAGACATTTCTACAATGCACAGACTCTCTTTCTCTCCTCTAGTTGTAGTCAGACTGCCATGAAATTGATATTCTCCCTCCTCGTCCTATCTTCAGGTTCTGATATTTTTTTGCTGGATTTCCTCCTCCTGCTTAGGATCATTCCCTGGGATTCTGTTCCTTATTTTTTTTTTCTTAACATGCCTTTATTAAATTGTCACTTATGACAAGCAATTTTGCATTTATACAAAAGTAATCAAACTGTATTAACAATTTAACATTAACAAACATTATACTTCACATATATTGCTATATATCATATAACCTAAGTAATATTACATAACATTTTCTTCCTCACAGCCTATGTAGAGGCATAAATATCACCTTGATGGTGTCTTTTTGACTTTTGACTAGGATAGAAGCTTTTATTTCTTTTAATGTACTAGAAATCTGCTCAGTCAACACTGAAATTCTTATGCTCACAGTGCCATACCAGAAGTTCCCAATTCAGTATCTGTTTTTTTTTTTGGACCATTTTATGATAGCCAATCTAATATTACACTCTACTCAATCAAAGTAAGAATTGTCTAAAAGAAAAACTGTAAGATAATCATAGCATGTACTTAATTGGCTAAACAGTTCTGTCTCTGTCACAGAAGCAAGTCTAACTGCATACATATTTGTAAATGGGCCTCACAGAATGTTTTGATACTGTGTATGGATAAAGCAAACTGTGTGCAGCTGATGTGCAGCAGTTTGGCATATTTTAATTCCATAAACTCATCTTGAAACTATTTTAGTTCAAACACAATATGCATGAGCTGCATTCTTTTCATCAAAGTCCTATTTTATTTATTTTGACAGGTTGAGCATATTTTGAATTGTGTAATCTGTATAAAGGAAACTGTAATAAACCAATTAAAAATCCTTGGCTCTTGATCATATACAATATAAACAAAAGTAATTGGATAAATATACACATTTTTAGGGAATTTATTAATAATAATATATAAATGTTTCTAAATATGAATACTAAACCCATACCAGATTTTTTTCTTTAAAATTAATAGTGTTATGAATAAAAATAAATCGTATTTATCAGTAATTTGTAGGATTTTAAGAACTGAATTTGTGGGCTTTGATTTGTCTTATTGGGATTATTCAACAAAAATTAAGAATGAAATTTTCTCAGAAGCTAATAAAAATTATATCTGATATCTATAAGAACTCCACCTCATCACTCTATTGGAGAATTTTTACTGGGACATTTTTGCATGGACATTTTTAACACAACATAAAATAACCCTGATTTATAAGAAAGAAAATTTAAAATGCTGGAGGTGTGGTGAATGTTTAGAGGAAAATTGGTTTCATATGTTTATAAAATGTCAAATGATTATTCTATTTTGGGCAGAATTTAGAAACTTTGCTAAAGATTTATGGTCAGGCAGTTGTACTATTGCAAACTCAATAATTTTATGTAACGTTCCAATTCTGGATTCCATACCAAAAACTCAAGTGTCTCTCCTTTCGTCCCTTCTGGCCATTGTCAGGAAAGTCATCACAATGAATTGCAAAAGTAAAAATATCCTTTCTTTTTCTGAGTTTATTTACTTAGCAAAAAGTGTATGCAACAAGGAATTACAAGCAATGTAGAAAAGAACATCAGATATTATGCATAAAAAGCTATCTTGGCAAAAACTTAAGCTCTATTGGAAAAGTTTTAATGGTTTAGCTCAACGTAAAATTTTGTTATGGACTCTGTATATAGTTCTATTTGTTTTCAGTTGATTGTTTTGCATTGTAAATTTATTTCATGCATATTTAAAATGTAATAAAAAGTTTTTAAAATCTCATTTTAAGAATGGAGAGTGAAGGATACATAATTCCTTTTATTTTTAGGATTTTAGGAATTTAGTATTTTATCATTAATAACTGAATGTTTTTAACATGCAAGAACACACCTGTCAATCATGTTTTACCATTACATATAACGCAATATACTTGTTGATTTTGCTTGTGTGTGATACTGTAATGAAGCATAATTTCTTGCAACAAAAGGAAACAAAATTGATTGATAAAAGTAACCTTTGGATGCAAGGGACACTATCATCCTCATGTTATGTGAGATATTTCCAGCAGTTAATACTTTTCTAACATACAGGACTAATTGCAGTTATGTCAAAATGCCATCTTTTTTGGTACCTGAAGTGGACAGAAACATATTACAGTGCTGACACAAATAATTATACTCTAATGCAATGCATAGCTTACCTTCAGTGTCATATGCAATCTTGAACCTGGAGGTCATACTTCTGATATATATATATATATATATATATATATATATATATATATATATATATATATATATATATATATATATCAGCTTTGATTAAATACATATATCAGCTTTGATTAAATAAATTTGTGAAAGAACATTTTCAATGTATTAGCACACATTTCAATATGAAATTCACAATTTGCTTAAAATTGCAAAAAATATAACAATTTTATTATCAATATTAAAAAACTTTGACTTAATTTGGTGAGATAAACAGTGTATTTTGAAAATAACACAAAAAATACATATTTTGTCATTACATCTTTTCCTCATCTCTACTGTATTCCTTTCTTTCCATCTTGTTTTAGAAGCAAACAATGCAATAATATTTATTGTTGTTTTTTGGACAGAATTTTATAAAGGAGTCTACAGTTATAACTCGGGCACCATATTGGATTGGACTGACTGATCAGAAGGTTGAAGGTAAATGGTGCTGGGTAGATGATCCTGACTGTAATGTGACCCATACAAAGTGAGTATACTAAACAGGAAGCAAACATTTTAATTGTGTTGTATGAATTACATAATCAGTAGAAAAATTAAACCAACATATTCATATAGTGCTAAACTTTCAACAATTCATAGGTGTTTGTACATTTCCTTCATGAATTTCTAAAATCAAAAGTAGAATAAAACAAAAATTCCTGCCTGCAGAATTTCTGTCAGTATTTATCACTAGAGTTTGCCCTGTTGAAGGATACCTAACAGCATGATGCATGTCGGTTCTCCAAATTTACTGAGGATTTCTCAGTATTTGACTGCATATAAAAAAATAATAAAAATAAGAATAAAGACTTATACATTCCTCTTGTTGTCCCTAAGTCACACATTTATATTTGCAGTTTGATAATTTTATCATTCAGGCACTGCCAAATCTTAATCTTTTAGTTATCTGGAAACACTTGGAGATGGCATACCTGAAGAGTTAAAACAGAGAACAGTTTTTCCTTGAGGACTGGAATAAGGACTCACAAATCCACATGTTTGATTAAGTATTCTCTCCCCAAGTGCAAAGACACCTCAAAGTGACAATTTACACATGTGCATATGCAAATCAACGTGTGTGTGTGTGTGTGTGTGTGTGTGTGTGTGTGTGTGTGTGTGTGTGTGTGTGTGTGTGTGTGTGTGTGTGTGTGTGTGTGTGTGTGTGTGTGTGTGTTCGCCCATATGTCTGCACGTGTATGTGTGTGTGTCTCTGTATGTGAGAGCTTTTAGCAATAATCCACACCTGCACATAGGAATCAGAGGATTTATCCACAGATGGGGTAATGTGATTACTAAGGTAAAGCCTGAGTGATTAAACAAAGGCAACCAAGCGTAATTCTTCTGATACCCACACATATGACTGGATTATTTCTATTATATATTGGCATTATTTAAGAAAGAAGTTATTACCTTTCTTGAATAATGCTTTATATAATTGCACTATAGTGTTCTTCTGCCTCCTGCACTCTGTATTGATGCACTACGCAAGTGTATTGCACATATGTCCATATGCTTGCACAGTACATTGGTGCAGTATTACAGAGGGGGGTAATAAAACAGTGGATTTTCTTGCTGTATCTGTCATTTGTTTTACTTATTCCCTCCAAAGGAGCTCTGGAAGTTTGTACTGTACTTTCCAACGGATAAAGTCTAAACTTTTTGATAAAATCAAATTATGTCCTTACATGTGAAACAAATGTTCATATCTCTGGAACCATAGGGTTTACCAAAGATGTGTAAATGGCAAACTCTTCAGAACAAACTATTATTATAGTAGTAGCATTCTTTAATTTCTAGTTTTAAGCTGGATTTTATAAGGTATTGAAACAAAGCAACTATTAAGTTTGTAATATTTTATAAACAAGTTACAATAGCTCAGAAACTACTTAAATTGCACACATACTGTCAATAGTATTTTATTCTTCCAGCTAAGAGCATTCTTATGAGGGAAAGCAGTTCTGTTTATACACTTGCTTCCCAAGATATTTGGAAAAATATTACATTCATGACAATATAAATAAATATGTTATGAAAAACAATTAATATCTCTTCACCTGCACTAGACAGAAGTTAAATATCAATCAGTTGTGTTTGCCATTGTCTGAGCTTTAAGATGAAATCGTCCAGGACTTTGTATGAAGCATTGGTTTTGGAATTGTTAATGCAAATATGAATAAGTAATCTTTGACTACTAAAGGCATTACTAGGATTTAACTACATAAGCACCTGGAGGCATCATTCAGCTGTAATGACTTAAAACAAATACTGTAGCATACATTGGTAGCTGCAGTTTAGTAATTCTGGGGGGTAAAGGGCAGAATATGCCTCTGGTAATGAAAACAAATGTAAAATAAAGTTTGAAATAAAACAATGGATTTTGACATCAATATACATTTTCTGAAGTTCGCAAAGTATGAAATTCTAATATATGGCATTATTGACTTGTAAAAATTGTCAATGCTTTATTAGAAAATCAAATATTTTATGTAGTCCAGGCCAAAATATGAGGAAAGTCAGGAAAGTTCTGGAAAAGTCAGGGCAGTTGAGAACCATGGGTACTGGCAGTACTATGGATCATATTGCCGATAAGCCTAAGTCTCACCTGTTCAGAGTTTTGCAGAACATGTCTGATATTCATTATACTTTTAACCTGTCTTATATAAAATAGCTTTTTAACTTAACTAACATATCATATTACAATAGTAAGGTAGCCCACTCAAGAAAACTTCAGAGGCTGAACTTCTTTCTGTTGTGATATGTTCGATTTACAAAGGGCATGCTGATTGGAAGTCCAATCAATGAACTAGTTTTTGAATACTAATGATCATATATTGTATAATTTTCTATATCGGGTGATTGTATGATTCTTCAATCATGTGTGAAAATTTATTTAAAAATTCTGGCAATAGTTCTCAATGCTCAGACTTAAAATAATAAAAATAGTATGCCTGTAGAGCACTGGTTAACTCTAGCTCCAAGCTTAACTTGATAATACTCCAGGAATTGCTAGGCATCAAAAAAAAAATTACGTTAGCCTGGCTGATTGGCAGGATAGAACCCTTAGTGTCACCCAGGCAACCAGTACTCACTTAGTTGTTTCAGTATTGGAAGACCATGGTAAAGAGGGGAGGACAAAGGGGCCATGGCCTGTTCACCTATTCTCAGGTAGTAGGGAGGGATTTGCATAAAACAGAGGAACGATGGGCAGTGAGCTCTCGCTGGTGGAGACTGGAGAGACCAACATTAAGATTCTAAGAAGAGGGGCAGGACTGCTTTGTCCCTCCCCAGCACCTCTTTGTGTACATGCATGATATTGACAGGGAAAATAGCTATAGTAAGGGGTTTTAGTCAGTGATAATGAACATTAACTTAGTAAAACTAATACTAAAAAATCTTGCAACTAAAGGAAAAACAATACAATCTCTAGGACATATAGACTTGTAACAAGCATAAAATACCAGAATTCTCTATTATTCTCAACTTATTGGCAAGGGAAAAAAACAATTACTTACTGAAGAAAGCAAAAGACTGGCCATTGGAAATATGATCAAGTTTATTCCCTTTAAGAGGCTGCTATACACACAAATTATGATAAATAATGTATATTATACCTCATCAAAGCTAAATAAGTTCAATCTCAAATTTTCGCCCATATGTCCATAGTGCCCCAACCAAACAGCTGATATTCTCCATGTTATGTGGGACTATAGTAGGGTACACAACCTATGGTGCTCTTTAAGAGTTAGATTAGAAAAGATGGGATATGAAAAAACAACCCTGTCATGGGAGACAGCTATAATGCACGCTTACTCAAATGAACTTCCAAAAATGTTAAAACATATCCTTATCACAATCTGTGCCCTTATTAAATTTTACATCACAAAAAAATGGACTGTCACATCTCCAATCACATGAGAAGACTTTGGCAAACTAGGTATTAAACATATCTCATCTCACAACTTAGTTTATGCAACAACAAAACAAAAACATTACTATCAGAAATATTGGGGTTATTTACTAGATGTAATTCTCAAGAATTAAAGATAGACCCTACACTTACCTGCTAAGACAAACGTATATTAAGCAAAACTTGCATTATAAGCAGCTTATTTCCTTTCTCTCTATACACCTAAATACATTCCCTACTACAGCGATCTATAACAAGTGATTGAATTTCTACGTCTATCTCTTTATAAACTATGCCCCTTATACTCTCATTTTTCAAATGGTGTTAAGAAGTATTTCTCTCCTCTGTTTGCTGATGTAGTGACTTCTAGTGTATATAGTGTATATATTTAGTATTTAGCTTTTATGGTTGTTTTTCTTTTGATATGTATTGTCGACTTATGTTTTTGATATGTTGTATTACTGTTGTTACTGAAAAACTGAATAAAGAGATTTTGGAAAAAAATGAAACATCTTGGTCAGCACACTTCCAGTAATGTAAAGGAATAGGCTGAATGACCATAGTGTGGGGCTGATGGTAATCGGAAAGTATGTGGCAATATCTGTAAAAAAAATAATAATAATAATAATAATAATAATAATAATCATAAATATATGTATTTACCTACCTTCATCTTAGTGGTATAGAAAGATAAAGTCCTTATTGTAACCTACATGACCTAGGTTTAGTTAGTGGTTCATACACTGGAAGGACATTGACGGGGGAAGGTGGGCATATAGGCTTACTCAACTTTGGTGGGATAGTGTAACCTACTGCACTACCAGCCCAACTATACAACAGTGGGTAAAGCAGGTTGCACCCAGTAGATTCAGTAAATAATGCCTGAAGCACTGGAATATTCTGTGCATGCAGATGCATACATCAGGAGCTTCCCAAGAGAATGCTGCCCTCAGCAAAGTGCCCAACCACTATGGCAGAGTTAGATTGTCAGTCTAGCATGCAAGTAAAAACCCGCGTGGTCCTGCTTCTCACCTCTGATGGGGCAGAAAAGGCTGATGGGCACTCCCTCTGGACAGGGAATGAATAGACCATCGGGCTCTTGCCCTATCTGGTAGATGATTGGGTTGACCTCTTCACTTCAGGATAAACTAATGGATAGTGATACAAAAAAAAAATAAAATAAGATATATTTAATGTTTATCCATTTTTTATATGTACAGTAACTCAAATAAGTGAGATACATAACTCACTGAAGGTCAAGAATAAATTTGATACTTTTTTTTTTCTCTTTCTTCTCTTCTTTTTTTTTTTTTTTTAAAATAATATAATAATACTTAGATTAGCAGGTGGGTAAGTGGTGGGGGGAGAAGGGAGAAAATGAGAATGAATGATATGAAATTGAAATGGACAATCTATTTATTCCTTTGTTTAAGTTTGTATGCTGTTTATGTTTAATTACACTATTTACTATCTTTATATTATATATTATGCTTATGCTATAATAATTAATGTCAAATAATATAATATAATGAATAAAAATATAATAGTAATTAAAATTTATTATTTTATTCATTATTATTAATAATATTAATTATAATATTAATTCACTTTCTCCTTTTTCTTTTTTTTTCTTTTCTTTTTTTGCTTTTTTCTTTTTTCCTCTTCTCTTTTTCTTTCTTCTTTCTTTTTCTTTTTTGTCTTATTGATATTATTTTTTGTCATTTTAATATATTGACATAAAATAATTTGTATAAATTCAAATTGATAAAAAGCATATCTAAATTACACATAATTATACACTAAATAAAAAAATCTCTTTTTCAGGCTGCTTTCTTTGAGGCTGTAATAACTTGTAAAATGCAATGCTATGAAGGTTTTACTAAATTTCTTTAAAAGTACTGTGAAATGAAAAATTTTCGCTAATTTCTTTACAATTCAATTTGAAACATTGGAAGAGACATTTCCATGCACACTGACAATAATATGTATGAGAAAAAGCCTGATATACAGGTAATTAAAGTCTCTTTGGAAGCTGTTAACTGCATTTAAATGAGAGTATAAATACATCTTTAATATTTGTAAATAATGAACCATATTAGCCAAAGTTATTTTTTTTATTTAAACATTACAACTTTTTATTTTTAAATCATGAATTAATGTGTGTGTGTATGCCCCCCTCCACTCCCTTTTTTTTTCTCTTTCTACTTCCTCTCTTTTTTCTTTTTCTTTCTTGGTTCTATGCTCAAGTTACATTGTCGTTATTTGAAAAATTAACATACATTAATGTATTATATTAAATAGTAGTATGAAGTAGTTTTTAAAAAATTTTTCAAATTGATTTATATGATTCATATGATAATGTAATATTGAGTTGTAATAATTGTCTTTATATAATTTAGTAATTTGAAAAGGTTAATAAGTATTAAATTGATAAGGTGGCAGCGGCTGCAAGGCTGAGTAGGTGGGGTTAACTTGAGGTGTGTGTGACTTAGAGTTGGCTTGAGTTTTATGGTTTTTGGGGTTTTTATTTCTTTTATTTTACATTGTTTTTTTTGTATTACTATTGTTTTTTTGTAGTTTTGACACCCACAATTTATTTTAAATTATAAAGTTTTGTGTCATAAGGAAAAAATAATAAACAAAATTAAATTGGTACAAAAAATATAATAGAGGTATAAATATACTTACACTTAAAGGAAAAATTTATAACTTCTAAGTTTCTGTTAATTGTTATTTTAATCATAATTTTTATTTTTAAAAACATTATTGAAATGACCAAAATTAATAAGTTATAAATTTAATAATAGATTTCTTACAAGAATAAACATCTCTTAAAAAGATAAAACTATACATCTATAAATTAAGATATTGATTACATAGAGACAATTTATTTTAGAAAAAAATAGAGTATGACTAAAACAGATAAAAATAGGAAAAGATGAGTAAGGAACAAAAGTGCAAAAAGACACAAGTTATAAAAGACTTTATCAAAAGAAAATATATATATTCCTAAACATTTAAGTCTTATCAAGATGATAGACTTAGAAGATCATACAATGAAGTGTATAGATGGCATTTTTATTGGAATTAATTTATACCTATAATATATTGATATATATCTATATAATTATAGATATTATGGAATTATCATTCTTTAATTAATACAAACATGAATGGTGACTTACAATATAGGAATGGTGAAAATTAATCAATACTTTTTAAAATCAAAGGATTTTACATTCTATCTAAAAAATATAAAACTTTTTCAAAAGGATAGATTTAAACAAATTAATATACAATTTTAAACATAATTATATATTAAAATTTCAATAATCAGATAGAGATTTAAATTCTTACCATTTGAGTTTTTATTAATTCTATTATCATAATCATTTCAATAGATATCACTTAACTCAATCAAAAGGAGATTGAGTTTTACTTAATTCTGTAGCATCATCATTATAAATAAAATCTACAAATTCATATTGTTTATAAATTTATATTACTTATCAGTATCATTTCTAGATATAATAAAGGATACTATCATACTATTGTTTTATGTTTTTATGTAACTGTTATCTATACTATATAAACATTATTCTTATAAAATAAATAATAAGAATCTATTATAGAATAGAAAGTGATTAGAATAAATAAACAAAAAATAAAAAGAAAAAATTATAGAAATAATAAAAAGTAAAGAAAATCATTGAAATGTTAAAAATAAAGAATATAAAAAAAAAATGAGAAATACTTACAAGTTAAAATAACATAAACAAAATACAAAGAACAAATAAAGAATATATAAAAAAAAAAATCTTAAATAGAATACACTGTTTCATAAATCAAAAAAAAAGGTTGAAATACAAAAATTGTCTTTAAAAATAAAAAAAGAAAGGTTTACATGAATCTATAAAAAAAAACAAAAATAAAGAAAAGAAACTAATAAAAAGAAATAACTTTATACATAATACAAAAGACATGTTTTTGTTAAAGAAAAATAGAATATTTAAACATGAATAAAAATATAATAAAATACAAATTAATCAAAATAGCCAAATAAATTTAAAATAATATATTTATTATTTTGTAAACACTTAAATATATTAATTATAAAACAGGAAAAACAACAGAAAGATTATACATATACGGCCCATTTCATTACTTACAGTTGATTACAACAAAGGTATGAGTATTTTGCTTGGCCCCAAAATGCAATAACAACCCCCCAATGATGAGATAAGACCTTATTTACAAATAAACACTTTTTCAAAGAAAGGAAGATTATAATGTTTGATTGGGCTATCTCATATATTAACCTGGCTTATAAGATGTTTATTCAGTAAGTTACTGTTTACCTGAAAAACAATTAGAAATAGCATTTTAGATAAATCATCTGATTCAATTAATACATTATAGAAACATTATATTAAAATTTTTAACTCTAATGAGAAATAAAATATTTGGAAAAAGGAGAACTGCTCTATGTAGATTTGATTACAACTATAAATTTGAGGATATAAGTTAATTAAAATTCTTTTGATTAATTAAATTGATTATGACCACAGAAATATTAAATCAAATAATTGTTAATTACTTGATCTAAACATTTTAAATGATTCTGTTTGGATAATCTACTTGTATTAAAATTTTAATTGGTGAAGAAAACCAAACAACATATGTCTTTACTGGAAATATGGCCTTCTAATAATGGAAAATTAATATAATTCCATTCAACCAGATACTTAAGGGAATAAAAGGCTGTCATTCATACATAGTTAAAAACGAACTGAAATAATGATAATTCTAATAATGGAATGTTGTAATAATTTAATAAGAAACTTTGTTTGATTAAAGAATAATACAATAAAAAAAGATTTCTTTATAATATTTCCATAAGAAAAATGACAATAAATTTTAATCTAAATAGATCTTTATCTAATTATCAATTCAAATAAATGAAAAAATAAAATTATATCAATATTCAAAATATATAACATTAATATATTAGAATATTTAATAGCTAATACATTAAAATTCATATATATTTTTTAATATTATGGTGCTAAAAATAATTAATCTATAATATTGTTAAACTATAAACAATCTCAATTTTACCTATTAAATCTAAATATATAGTTAATTATAATTATATTACAATTAATAATGAATAAATATTCAAATAAAATAAATTATGGAATACCTTTATTACTACCTAATACAGTCACCTACTAAACCATTGATTACTTTAATGAAATTAAATAATAAATCAGTTTATTATCTGATAATAAAGTTAAAAATAATTATTCTGAAAACAAAAATAGATAATTTGTATTGCTTTAGGTACAGACCCTATAGGACACAATCTCAATATCTAATTGATATGTAAATATAAGTTAAAGAAAATCTGTATTTCATGATATTTTTTGATTTTAAATTTAAATAAAGTTTTTATAAAGTTGAATTATAAAATAAACAGACACAATATAAAATTATCATGGAAATTACTTATGGAAGATTATTATGAATGGTAATTTTATTAATTTCCATTATAAATATAAAATCTTCATAAATACCCAAACAATATATCTTATAACTTCGTGATTCCGAAACATCTTCACTTCAGATCCTTTTATACATTTGACATATAGTGATTAAAATACAATTGTATGCATGTAATTCATGTAATAAAAAAGTTAATGCAGAGAATAAAAATATGGAATTTGACTGTATAAAATTGAAAAAGTAAAGGAAATCACTAATTTTTTTTTATTCTTGATTTTATTGATAATTTTTAATAATAAGTTACTCTCAATATTATTTAACACAATTATTTGATAAAAAGTTAAAAGGTTAGTTTTCTGATATGTATAAACTTTCATACATACATAATGATACTTCCTAGACAACTTTAACAGTTAAAGAATCTAAAAATCTTATTATAGAGAAATTGTATAAATTAATGACAGTGAAAATTTTTACAATATATATTATTTAATATTTATTGTATGGGATAATTTAAGAAACTTGTTAAACAAATACACATACAAAATAATTTGGTATTTTAGTTTAAATCAATTGATTTGCTTGTAGTGGATAATTTTGTAAATCTAATGGTATGAATTTTGAATGTGTAGATTTTTATCTATTTAAAATATCTTTTACATAAAATTGATGTTTTACCTTCTATGATTTTAAAAAGTGAAAAAAATTTTAAATGATTTTGACTATATTAAAATTAAAAAAGAATCTCTAATATTAAAAAGAATAAATTCCTCCTCCTCAGAGGTCAGAATTTATGGCTATAATGCCATTAAAAGACACACATATCACACTTACTGTCATTATATTTAGCCTAACTAATTAACAGATCCACAAAATTTAACCCCAGCAATAACACTTATTTGTTAATAGACTACATCTTAAAAAAATACTCCAAGTTAATGTATTTATAATTTATGCATCAAATGAAGCAAATACAATAAACGGCAACTCCTCAGCTAAGAAGCCAATGTATTTATACAGAACATGAAGCAGATATATTCAATGGCAACTCCTCCTCTAAGAAGCCACTAAAATTATACACAGCATGAAGCAAATATAATCAATTGCAAATCTTCAGCTAAGAGGCAAATAAATAAAATTTAATTAAGGGATAGAGACAAATCCAACAAAGAAGGAAAAATATGACAATGTTTACATTAACTCAATGAGTGCACCTTGTTCTTAAAATGTATATGGGATTCACATATATCTGTTCACTATAAGCAATCTATGTGACTGCTTTTAGTGCAAATCCAAATCCTAGAAACCATATTCAGTGACATAAAAACATATTTTGCAAGAGTCAAGCAATTATCCAATCTCCATGTAAGGTAGACCCGCTACAAGCACCTACATCAAAAGTTAACCATCATATACCTCTTATAAACTCTTCCCTGTCCCACATCAAACATATTGCGTACTGAATTCTTTATTTAAAAATATTCAGGCATTCTATAGTTCATAGGTCCTTAATAGATTTACCATATAAACTTTCCTTGATGCAAATTGAATAGCACCCTTACTTCTTCAAAAAGATTATCCTATTTAACCTCAAGCCACTTAAATTTACTTTTAAGATTGCAGTAATAAGACATTCATATCAATTGCTGGCAAATTTTAATAATTAAACTAGTATCAGAAAAAAATGTATTCCTTAAACCCATCAGATTTTAAACTAATAAAGAAGTTAAGACCATTAGCAAAAATTTAAAAAATAATAATATGCAATAAAAAATGTCACAGGCATAATAACATATATTAAATAATTCTCAACATGACTTTATACAATGTTTTTAACATCTTATCAAATACCTTATGAAAGCATATACAAATCACAAGAGAAATGATAAAAGAAAACTGACTGGTGCACTCATAGGTTCATAATTTCATAAATTTGTAAGTGAATGGGTAAGTACTATGGAATCAGTCTGCAGAACACTGCAAACCTAGACAAAAACCCTATTTAAAAGTCTGAAGGAGTAAAGTACGTCTCCAATCCCCATGCAGGGAAAGACAAGATAGACCAGCAGAACTCATCCAGTTATCCAGGTTCTGTTGGAAGATTGTTCTAGAAGTGAGGGATATGTTGGGATGGGAATCTCACACTAATGAGTCTTATTTATCTGCTAATAAAGGCTTAGTTCATTTAACTAGGTATCTAATGTGCCGGTTGTTCTTTCAAGGATTAGAAGATCAAATGGGTTTGGATATTTCATGGCTGAAATAGCTCGACAGAGATCTCCATGAAAGAGTCTGTAAGAGAATGAGTACAGACTGAAGGCTGACAGTCTGTCCTGATAACTTTGATTTGTCAGGCCATTGATCTTTCTAGCTATGAATCTCTAAGGTCTCCCAAGATGAATGACATGTTTAGGCAAATACTTGCCAGAAGGTGCCTTATACTCAATTATGAGTCCAATGAGATACGATCAAAGGAGAATCAGTATTTCTCTGGATATAGTGAAGATGCACTTGAATACGAGATGATCCCGATAGAAAGCTTTCCAAACTACTGTGAAGATATGATAGTCACGTCATAAGGAATTATAATAATATGATAATGCTCTGGTCTATGCTCCAGCTCATGCCCTAGATTATACCATAATGGTAAGCACCAAAAACTACTGTTTGGCTGACTACTGATGGTGCATTGGTGAAGCAGTTTGCATTGTTGCCTCACAGTAAATGGTTCTCTTGTTTGATTCTTGGCTGGCATGCCTTCTGTGAGGAGTCTGCATGCCCTCTGTGCATTTGTGTAGGTTCCCCTCTAGGTTCTCCGGTTTACTACCGTGTTACAAAGACATGCATCTGGAGTGTTTCTCCCTGGGCCTCCGCTGAAAATTGGCTCGTTCCAAGTTGGACTTTCCTGGTAAACAAATGTTAAATAAATAAAAAACTTACTATTTCACTGTATACTAAGCTTCCCTCTGTTTCAGAATACAAGCCCCTCTTATGCAGTTTCTCACTATTAAAAGTTTATTGAAATACTGATCAACTGCTGTACCCACCTATCTGTGTCTCTCATTTAACCATATCTATCTGTAGTGCTTTCTTTCAATCACAAATTGAGGTTTGGTATTAAATCAAAGTGCTCCATTTTATTACGTATAAATATCTAATACTGTATTGCAATGTAACTTAAGCTTATACAATGTATTTCAATGTAGATGCATCTCAGTATTGCAGGATATGAATTAATATGGGCGGCGCAGTGGTGCAGCGGTTAACGTTGTCACCTCTCAGCAAGAGGTGCTCCAGTTCGTTTCTCAGCTGAGGTGCCTTCTGTGTGGAGTTTGCATGTTCTCCCTGAATTCACGTTGGTTTCCTCTGGGTACTCCAGTTTCCTCCCACAATCCAAGGACATGCATCTGGAGCATTTCTCCTCAGGCATCTGCTGAAAATAGGCTCTGTTCTAGTTGGACTTCCCAGTCAACAAATATAAAATAAAGGCTATGTACTGCATTGAAATTTTTTATTTTTTATTTAATCCCATATCTCCATACTGCTATTTTTGGCCTATGTGACTTTTATTCTTTGTATTAATGTATAACATTATATACTTTTCTGTGGAGCTTAGCATTATGTACTTTTCTGTGTAGATTTTCCTCTCCTAGAAAATTGACTTGTTGTCCAGTTGGACTTTTCCACTTAAAAAATGGAAATCAATCAATCAGTCACTTAGTCAACAATAAATCAATCAATCAATAAATAAATTGGCACTAGGATAACAGCGTTGTTACCTAAATGGCAATTGAAAGTATTTTGTTTATCAAAATTAACTATGCTGCATTTTTTTTACATTTAATTTGAGACATTGTCCTAGCACCAATTATTAACATGGTCTAACCCATGCTGGAGCAATTGTGAGTGGCGGAACATCAAATAACAGCACCTAATGTACATCACAGATGTGATTATATACCCTGCAATGGTAGTCTACAGAGCCAAATCCAATTACCATAGAGGAATAAAATCCAAACTCTGAAACAGATCACCCAAGTCTGATAAATAGTACATATAACTTGGCATCAAATGGCATACCTTTCTTTGGGAGATGTTGTGGGGACACATGCCAGGGTTATATGGCCCTGTGACAGAGTCCCCATTGCAGACCAGAGACCACATGAGAATGCTGATGACTTGGTGGCAAGGCAATTTTGAGAGATTCTATCACTTGCAGAACTGTATGATATACCCCAGCTGATGTACATTGCATGCCACACCATAGAACATATTACTGGTCATGTGGCACGGTGGTTGGGGCTAGAGCTAGAAACCCTCAGATGGCTACATAAATCATTTCCCCACTCTACTGGCTGTTACACTATGTAAAAAAAAACATGAATGGGCCACCTGGTCATCAGGAATGGGCTAATGGTCATCAAGCAGTGAAGGGAAAATTTCTTCAAAAACATATAGATGCCGTGGAGCCATGGAATGAATCTGTGTGTGCTGGATGTGCAGATCAAGAAGAAGGATGAAACACTCAAATCTTACAGGCTAAAGGGGCACTGAATATACATTATTCTGGATATCAGTTACAGATCTTTCATAATAAAGTGTCTTAACCGTCCAGAAATTCCTCCTTGTAAGAAATTAATTGGCTATACTTTTCCAAGTAGTAAAGAAGCTGTGCATTCTGGCCTGTGTAATGAGTCAGAATACTTGCTTTAAGTAGCCATACATGAACTAACTCCTCATTGTTGTGTAGAGGAGGTGAATTTCAGTAGGTGGGAGGTACTTTGGGATGCTTATTATGGGCCTACATAAACCAGTTCAATTTTCTACCTAGTAATTGTGATGAGTTTGTTGAACTTAACTCCTACATATATTAGGGTTCTTCTGTTAATATATCTCGCTACTTACAGATTTGTCCCTAGCAGCTTAAGTCTTGCTGGAAGTCCTAGTCCCTTTTATTTTTAGAAGCAATAGGTATTCTTCTTCTGTTATAAATGGAAACTGGAATATATAATACCCTTAAGCATCCCAGTTTGGATGTTGGCATTGTGAAAAGTTACTCCCCTGTCTAACCCCCACCCCTTTCCACTGTGAAAGTTATTAAAAACATGGAGTGTAGACAACCTTTTTTGACTTTCATGACTCTGGGATTCATTTCAGTCTGGGCTATGTGCTTGTGGTAGAACTGATATGATTCATACATTAACAGAAGATGATCAAATGTATTATCCTCTGTCTGTCCAGTATGATTCACTTAGCACAGCTAACCCTTCAATAATTGTATAGTGCTTGAATTTCCACTGTAGAACCCTTATGAGTACAATACTTGACTGGGTTGCATTATACCTCTGAAATCTACTCAGATGGTGGTCTATGAGGTTAATTCTTCCTCTGCTATTTTGGGTCCAGGTCTATATCAAATATATGCCAGTACCTGGTTATTTGATGATATAGCAAGTTCATTTTTTAATATGACACACTGTGATATGTATTTTTACCGCTCTTCCTCAAAAGCATGTGGATTACTTAGACTCAGCTGAGGACTGCCTTGTGGACATTCCTTTTTGAAGGTAAGTCAATGACTTCAAATGAACACATCTCAGGTTGTTGTTATGACTTTATGTGCCACTCATAACTTTTCTACAGCTCTTGTCCCTGCCCTTCATATGTGGAGAATCATGGTCTGGCCCTTTTTTATCTAGTACAGTATACCGAACCATTGAATGATCTTCAGTGACTGACTGTCCTTTCAGGATCAAGTGTTGTCTTCTATTTCATATTTCTATCTTGTAGTGAAGAGTATGATTCATATTAAACATCTAATGCAGTTATAGTGCAGCTACTAACGTGCATTACATTTCATCTTAACTGTAATTCCTTTTAGGTGGACCTTTCAGGCCCTGAGTTTGACAGGTTACAGAGTGTGCAGAGCTCAGTTGGATGAATTCATACAGACACCTCTAGATATATACATACAAACCATTTTCATCATCCTCTGTGCTACCACCTTGCTGAGTACAGAATTACGACTCATTCTCTTTTTTTCTACCATTTTTGTCTTTTTTACCTATCATCCATTAGTCTTTCCAGCATCAACTTGTTACTTCCATCCTTCCAAGGTGTGAGAGCCAGCTGCAGGAGACCATTATCAATGTTGCAATGTTTTAATGTTAATGGCCCTGATTCCTCCTCTGGTGGCTGGCATGTGGACCTGCAGATGTAAAGGTGTAATATGTTTTCCTCCATGAGCATTTGAATTCCTGCACATGCCTTATGAAGCCTGCTATGTGAATGGACCTAGGTAGCACAAAGTGTATGTCCAAAGCTCACACAGTCTATAACATGTTCATTAATAGGTGCTGGCATTACAATACGCCACTTCCATATCTCAATATGGTGATCCTCTATCTACTGCACACTATCTTCATTCATCATTAACTCTGCCCGTGGCCAGGCTGCCTGTCAATTACCAGGTCATCTGTGTCACAGTCAGGGCTTCATTCTTCTATACTAGAAGGTGAACATCACTGTCTGCAATTTGATTAGTAGATTTCATTTTACTTTTGTGTCGCCTTAGTGTCTTTCATTTATCCTCATATGTTGAAAAGATAAACTTGTTTTGGGGACTGATATTTCCTTGATTATGAAACCTTCTCAAAGGGATGGGAGTATAAAGAGTGTGAGATCTCAACTAAGTTAAAGGAGAGGAGATAGAGAGACTACAAGAAGAAGGGTTTATGTGAGTTCAACTGTATAGCTGCACTCTGGGCTGATAACAAAATTCTGCTTTAGAACTGCGTTATCTAATATTCATTGGCAGTTTAGTCTTTCATTTGGAAATTGATGGTTCATTGTGGTTATTCCTCAACTAGAAAGCTTTCAATTAAGAAAGAATTTTGAGACTGTGGGTTACAAACTATGAAACTATGGTGTTCCATTTGAGAATGTGCTGAAAAAGAAGACTTTTTTTTTGCTATAAAGGAGGCAGTGAGCTGTCAGATGTGACTGTGTGTGTATCTCTCTCTCTCGCTCTCTCTCTATATATATATATATATATATATATATATATATATATATGAGTCACCACTGTGGAACTCCGTTCTGCTAATGATTGGTAGTTGATTTTTATGTGCCGAGTTACCAGCCCTAATGCCCAGTCATGCATGTCTCCACACAGAAGACGCTCTAGCTGGGAATCGAACCGGACAGCGTCCGACTGTTCTTTGGTCAACATTTCAACATTGTTTGGTTGATGCAGGCAGATTGTTGACAGGGTGTATGAGATTGACAATCCCTGGATAGGGGAATATTCCCTTTCTCCAGGGATTGCACAGTCTCAGAGTTAGTATATATAATTAGTAGGGGGTGTAAGGCATTCAGGGGAGACTGACCCTTGCAAAAAAAAACATTTATTTGATTTAAGGAAATCTGGGGTAATCCATAGAGCATACACAGAATAATTTTAACATCAGTATTCTTGGTGTTGGTGTTGGTGTAGTTGATCATTTGATCAGCTGCCCTAGCATTTATATAAGGATGCTTAACAAAATTTTGTTTTGGACACCTACATTATATGATGGTATGATCAGATTGAATTTAGAGATGCGTGATAGCTATTTATATTCACTAATAGTAAGAGAAAGGATTTATAGCTTTACATTCTTCAGAAGTTGTAATTTTCTCTTTAAATTTTCATTTGCTTGGTTAAGACAGAATAGACTACAAAATAAGCCATTAAAACATGGTACTTAGGATTTTTCTGTTAAAACTGATATCCAGTCATGAATACTGTATATCTAGCATGAATATCGCACTAGTAAAAATGAGCAAACTGGATAATAAAATAAAAAGTTTTAAAGAATGCAGAAAGAAGATGGATCATTTAGACATTCTTATGAAACAACAAAGTCTACAAATTAGCAGTACTGAAGAAGCTTTAGATGACCTTGAAAGGAGAATAACTGAAAGTGAGTCTCAAACTAAACAAAATAATTAGCGTACAAAGTTGATGATTTAGAAAACAGACTCAGACAAAACAATTTCAGAATGCATGGTATTTCTGAAAAATATGAGGAAGCCAACATAGTAAATGTCTTAACAACCTGACTGCATCTTCTTCTTCTTCTTTCGGCTGCTCCCGTTAGGGGTCGCCACAGCAAATCAACTGTTTCCATTTCTTCCTGTCCTCTGCATCTTGTTCTATCACACCAACCACCTGCATGTCCACTCTCACCACATCATAAACCTTATATTAGGCCTTCCTCTTTTCCTTTTACCTGGCAGCTTCATCCTTAGCATCTTTATCTTTTGAAACAATAGATTTACCCTCTAATTAAAAAGTTTATTTAGGATTTTAAGCTTCAAATCGCATGTAAGTATGCATTCATGTTTAAACTAAAGCCTTTTACATGATAGACAATATAAATATTTACCCATGTATTTACTATTCCTCCATGCTGGACTAGCTTAGTCCTGCACAGAGGCAGCCGTTTAGGAGGAGGATGGCAGCGCACCATGCATAATAATGAGGAGTGCTACCTGAAGTCCTAATCTTACACGGAGTGTGTAAGAGTACAAAGGGGGTGTGTCTGAGAGCAGAGTGCTCAGAATATACATGCCCCTGCAATGAAAAACAGCAGAAAGGGGTAAGAAGTGCATGAGACCACACAAATATGTCCACATATTCCCACCAACAGTCACCCTTGTGTACAACAGCAAAAGAATACAGAAATAAAATGAAGAAACCAATTTTTTTTAAAATATCCAATTACAACTAACCATGGGTACGTGGGTGTGCCCATCACTTAGCTATGGTTAATGTAGCTTAAATGGCTAAAGAGGATAACAAGGAAGATATATACACATAGAACAGCATAGTGTAGTGGGTAGAGCATTTGCTTTATGAGCAGACATTCGCAGTTTGAATCCCACTACAGCACATTTCATTTTTCCATGGCAAAGCACGTTATGATAAATATTTTTCTTGCATAACCCACTAAATAACATATATTTATGAACTGGAGTACTGCAGTAAATGCACATGTGAGGTGTCAGTGTCATAATGAATAAAGCACTAGTAAGCAGTTTTAAGCATCAATAAGGAGTAGTAAGCATATTTAAGCACTATTAAGCGAACGTAAGCCCATTTGCATGGGGGTAAGCAATGCGCACACAGGTTAAGCAATTCTAATGCTAACTCTCTGTAAGCACATGTAACCGGAGGTTAGCATTACTTACTCTCATGCAAACCCATGCAAACACGCTTACAAATGCTTAAAAGTGCCTTAATCACTCTGTATCCAATGGCCCTTGTTCTGCCCAGCAGCAAAATAAACTGCCATGTAAGTATCAAACCCAGGACTCTATATACCACAGTCACAGTTGTTAAACACCAAGCCAGCACAGAAGTACAGATGAATGAGGCATCAGCTAACAAGTTTTCACCATAGTAAAACCAAGCTGAACCTGTGAAAGGAATCAGTATACAGACATATGTACCTTAACCCATTACATAACATAAATATGTGAAATGGAGTAAAGCAGTAAGCCCAGAAATCGCGTGTAATTGTAATAGAGTGTTGAAGTCCCCAATAAAATGCAAGGACCCCATACAGTACACATGAATCATGGATACCAGGCATACATACAAGATATAATGAATAATAACTCAATGCCAAAAAGGAATTATAATGCAAAGTCTAATGTAAGCAACACTAAGCTTTGCACAGGCCAGCTTAGGAGGTGTAAGCAATGTGTACGCCAGCTAACTCAATGTGCCCAGTGTTATACCCCTTTAAACAATGCCAACCCTAGGTAAGCAGGTTTGCCCATAGCCTAGCCTTTTCAAAACTGGCCAATCACTGAAAAGTGTGGGAAACTGGCCCTACTTAAACCCAGGAGGCAGAATACATCTCATAACTGGCTGTATCTTCCCCTTCCAGGCACAATGGCAGTAAGGGGAGGAGGTGTGCACATTCAGGTGCAGCGCTGGTGCATTCAGGAGTCCAGAGCCATGGCAGGACTCCTTGTCAAAGACCATGATCAGGGACTGCTACAGGGCTAGTACCAGGGCTCCCAATATAAAGTGGAGGGCTGGGACCATCTCGCCTGTGACCTCACCAGTGCCACTGGCATACCCCGAACTGGTGAGCAGGTCAAACATCACTATGTTGACTTGAAGCGGCATAAGGGGGACCTCTTGGACCAGTGGATCCAAGAGGCTAGAGTGGAAGGGGATGTCCCAGCTGTGTGTAAGTATCACCCCACTATGTGTGTTATAATTGCCAGCTCATTTATATCATGGATAGGTATGGCTAAACATTTTTCTTATGTCTCTCACAGCTGTAATGGAGAGGGCCGTGAACTGGGAGGCCCATGTCAATCGCCTGGTGAGGTTATGATGTGAGGCAGGTCAGTAATACTCATGCATTTACTGTCATAGGAAATAAAACTAAAAGTATTAGCAAATTAATTGCCTGTATAAAACCTGTATTGTTCAAGGCAAGTACTGCACACACCGGAGAATATGACAGGAAGAGAATCATATAGTTTGTATGTAAATAAAGTGTAATAGTCTGACAATAATATTCTAACTGCTGGACTGCATATATATACTCTGGTATCATATGGTAGTGTAGATTTGCAATCATGTAATAGTACTATGGTATTAAGCACTGTTACCCACACTGTGCACCATAAATTGAATGTGTAGGAATGCCTGTATATGACAGGTGTAATCCCCAGAGGCCATTTGATACAACTGAGAGACAAATAATAAACAGGGAAAATGCAGACAACAAAACCCGAGCAGCACATGCAATTGAGATGTGAACTGTTGTTTTTTTAACACACACAACCATGGTTCGAATCCTGCCAGTGGTAGTACTCTGCATACAGAATCATACCCCACAACTGTACAGATATGTCCAGAATGTCCATTAAAGTGGCCCATATCTGTTGCCTATCAACCTGTCACCCTGGGAAATCAGTGGGATGATCCCAGATGTATAGGCAGCAAACAGGAAGTACAACTGATTGACACACATCTATGAGAACAAAGCTGGCAGACTAGCAACTCCCCACTATCTTATGAGACTAAGAAGCCACATATGTCCCATTTACACCCCAACTTGTCAAGCTGTGGTCTGAGTGTGTAAGGTAACAGAGTGAGATGTATGTGCATAATAGTAATTTGGAATCTGGTACTGTGTGTGGAAACATTAAGGTAGTGCTAACAAACATATCACCCTCAGGTCTGCCAGATACCAACACTGTGCCCAGAAATACAAGAATGATACCCTGCATTGGTACTGTTTACATTGGTATTGTATGGCAATGCGACTGATGCAGTTGCTCTGAATAATGAGGATTTATACATCACTGTACCCCACAATGTCCTAAAAATTTTTAATGTCTAGGAGATCTGTATAAGAGTGTTGTAATACAAGGTCAGAATGCAAAAGTACAGGGGATTAACAAGACAGAAAGCAGATAGGGGATATACAGCAATATCTATATAGCAGACACAACTGTGATGGACGGTGTTTAAGTGGTAGCAGACACAACCATAGTCTGAATCCTGGGAGTGGATGTAGGCTGCATACAGAATCATACCCCACAACTGTACAGATTAGGCCAGAATGTCCAGTATATGGGCCCATGTCTGCTGCCTTTCCCCCTGTTAAGTCTGTGGGATGATCCCAGATGTTTAGCCAGCAGACAGGGAATACAAGTGATTGTCAAACATCTATGAGAACAAAACTATCACTGTTTCAATCCCCAAAACTGTTAGGAGAGTCATATGTCAAGTATATCCTATCTACACCCCCATGTTGTCAAGCTGTGACCAGAGCGTGTACAGTAACAGAGTGAGATGTATGTGCATAATACTAATGTGCAATCTGGAAGTTTGCGTGGCAACAGTCAGGTAGTGCTAACAAACATTGCTCCAATGGGTCGGATACGAACACTGTGCTGAGAAATAAAGACCACTATAACATGTACTGGTATTTGTTCAGTCTGGTATTGTTGGGAATTGTGAGTGCTGCAGTTTCTCAGAATAATAAAGTAACACCGATCACTGTCACCCACACTGTGCTACATAATATAACTGTGTAGGAAAGCATGTATATCTGTGGTCGGGTCACTAAAGGCGGAAGAGGGCAATATTCTAGATATGTCCTGGCACACCAGCAGGTGGTCAACACATGGCCATAGTCTGTGCAGAAAGAGTTGGATAACTATGTGCACAACATCAACCCAGAATCTGGGAGTATATGTAGAAACAGCTAGTTAGTGTAAACAAACATTCCCTCCACAGGTATACCAGGTAAGAGGTGTATACTGCAGGTAAAACCAGTTCATGTGTAACGATGATGATAGCCTCATCACTGTCCAAACTAAGGCTATAAGGTAGTGTAATAAGAATTGTAAGGTACAGATAACAGCACTGACTAGGATAGTAATGTGGACTACAGGAATATACTAGTTGTTGATTGACATCTCCCCCCCATCATATCTCAAATAATCAACATACCCACCCCAACTGGTATGTAATGACACCTATTTTCTGATAATGTCCAATTGTTTGATAAATATCTTAATTGTTCCTATGCATGTGCTATATTGAATTATTCCATCATTGGTGGCATAGTGCCATCAATGTATCTGCATGCTGTTCTTATTACCACTGTGGTCCCATATATATATATATATATATATATATATATATATATATATATATATATATATATATATATATATATATATATATATATATATATATGTGTTCTGTTTGCTATACAACTGTTCCATATCTGGTGTCTGGGTTAATGGGAATATCTATGCATGCTGTTATACCTAACCCTGGAATATGTTGACTATTACTAACCCATATATGATGATGAAATCTAAACACTATAGCACGCTTGGGAAGGCCGGTCCCTGCGGACCCACCTGTTGCACCTCAGCTGGCCGTAGCACCGGGCACCAGCATGTTGGGACCCAACCCGGGACCTCCCTGTCCATTGGTCCTGCACCACCTTTGGTTGGAAATGCCTCAGGGGATGGGGCTCGCCCCCCCCAGGAGTGGGTGCAGACAGGTACCTGTCACCCATCGCCAGGTTGGGGTCATGGTGCATAGAGAGCTTGACCGGCAGTTTGGTGATCTATGCCAGCTCGAGGGCTGCATGTCGCAACTAGATCATCAGTCTGGCTTTGCAACTCAGGGCCTAGCTCAGCCACCATCGACACTGTGAAGGTGCAGTGGTGACTGCCCATAAGTGGGGACCCCAGTCCCACTATTTCCATTAGGGGCCTCATGGGCTTCCGATTTTCCAACACCCCTCCCCATTAAGGTTTTTACCCCCCCATATGTGTCATACACCGCTCCTGTATGTGTCTTGCTTGTCTTTTCTGTTAACCTACCCAACCTACCTCTCCAAATATACCTACTAACCCTCCCCAACATCCCACTCACACCTGAAAAAAAAAGGGCAATCTGTTCCCACAAAAAAAATCTCACCCCATAAAAAGCTGTCCATTACACATGTGTCCACTGGACACATGTAATCTGGTCTAATTGGCATCACAACTTATTATTGTTGTCCTTACTCCCTCCCAGGGGTTTCAGTGTCCAAATCTGCCTCCAAATTCAGTGTACATGCACAGCTGTTGCTTTAGAAGAAATGGGCAGCTATGGACCTTCCCTACACCCTTCCTACACATCCCTGGCAAGTTTTCCTACTGTCTTTCCCTCTTTCTGCTCCTTTTTTCACCACTTTCCTATCAACCCCTTTGTCTTTTCTTTTAAAGAAATTAGCACAGGGGTAAGTGGGAGTAAGCACTTTTAAGCAGCAGTAAGCGGGTTTAAGCATATTTGCATGGAGGTAAGTAATACCTATACTGGTTAAACAATTTAAAAGCTGAGTATAAGAAACTGTAACCGGATGTTAGCAGTGCTTACCTTCACACAAACCCACGCAAACCCTCTTACAACTGCTCAAAAGTGCCTTAATCACTCTGTATTTATTGGCCCTTGTTCTGCCCAGCAACAAAATAAACAGCCTTTGTAAGGCTCAAACCCAGGACCCTGCACATCATAGCCAAAATGGTTTACCACTAAGCCATGTCAGATACACATAACTCTGATGTTTTCACTAACATATCATCCAGCCCATTCATTCAACAGTACAGAGAATGTATTCCAACATGTAGATGTATGTGTGCGTATATATATATATATATATATATGTATATATATTATATATAAACATATATACATGCAAATGCTTACATCTATAGATGTATATGTCTACATCTATATGTCTAAATATATACAGCAAGTTATATATATGTAAGCAGATATATGTATATAGAGCTATATATATATATATATATATATATATATATATATATATATATATCTATATAGGTATATACGAACATAGTTATATATATGTAAGCAGATATATATATATATATATATATATATATATACGAAGAACAAAAAAAAAGGTAATAACTTGACAAACTTCAACCAATGAACAGACAAAGTAATGCCTGTGGAAATATTAGGAAAGTGCATAACCATAACCAATGTGAACACAGCCACAGCCACATATGGCATGCTAGCATATTGTTACAGTATATGGACTATCTGTTCAACACCAACCTCATATGTTGCACTCACACACTATTCCTACATATACTGGGCCACTACACAGTGTGGTCCAATGCCTGTCTGTGGTATTGGATATGTGTGTGTATGGCCCTACAAACATGTAAGCTGATAGGGTAACATACGGTGGAGCAGCATGTAACATCAGGAAGAACAGGACCAAGAACAATGACATCTACCACAATCTGTACACAGGCCAAGGTACATATTAACAATGCACACACTGCTGACAATCACCATAAGTACACAGACCTCAGTACTGTACACACAACTACAGAATGTCCAGGTTATGTCATCAAATATAACCCCTACTATACATTACATGTGTAGCAGTCTGATATCTCACTAGCCTGTTATCAGATATGATGCCACTAATTATGCTGTACAGTACATATGCACCCCTTACTGCATGACATATGTACAAAGGTTGACAGGGTTGTGGCTGGAGGCACATACACAGGACCAATATTGACATGTTGCTGTGATAATCTCATACATTTAGTGTTGTAATGGGGTTTATTGCACCATGTCCTATGACGGATATGAAGTCAATAACTCTCACAGCTGTCACCATCTGCAGACTGCAATCCTCACACTAACTTCTGCAGTTCACAGATAGGTGCTCTGTGGATAACATCTGAAACAAAAGGCACCACACACTGGCCAGTCTGCAGAAGGCCCCCTAAAGATGGGTGTTCCCTCACAAACATAGCACTGACATGGCAGGTATGAAAACATGTAGGAGAGCCATATCTACACACACCCTGTTAAATCAGCATTACTCCAAATGCAGTATAGCAGCACTTACAGTTTGTAGTCAGATCAGGCACATCCCCCTCCTGTGTGTTGGTCTGTTTCCACTGTGTATGTTGTTAGAGGTAAAGCCCAATCCATCTGAGATGCTGTTTGCCAAACAACAGATTGACTTCCTGCTCAAAGTGAATGAGAGGCCCAACACCAACATGATGTTCCTAGATATTGGTGTGTGTTTCCATGCAATTGGCTATGGGAATGTAACCACAGCTGTTCCACATACAATCAGCTAGAGAAGGGCAGAAACTCGTGCAGAGGCCATAAGCTGATTCTGAGCATCACTTAAAATACACATGCTGCTGCCTAAGCAAAGCAGGTGTAAGTCACCACATCCATCAGAGAGGCAGACAGAAAAGCCAGGGAAGGGTGTGAAAGTGAAACGTAAGCATGTTTGTGTCACAAACCTTCCAGTACAGAGTATCAAACCCCTGACAACTTTGTAGTGCTATCATATGTCCATGCAGTATGTGCCACATAGGTTACATGTTGGAGAGCCCTCAGAACATATATGTGATGGTGAGTGACATCTGCAACAGGGATATGGTAGCTATGTAGTAGGTGTAGTACACATGCTTATCCACATGAACAGGTGTCAGTGTCAACACAGCCAAATTCTCACAGGGATGCACACACACTGCCACACTTGGCAGGGCCAGGAATACAACCCATCACTAGTGGAATTGCCACAACACAGTACTGTGCAGGTATCACATGCACCACAGGGGTCATACAGAGGTTATATGTGGAGGTGTCTGACATCGGACAGCATGCTTCAGTATGCCAATGGGGGTTGTAGGGAGTGTGAATGTGGTCATACGCATCATATACCACACACACAGACATGGGTGCCAGTACTGATATGCATGGGTGCACTGCTTCACCGGTGTGTTGTGGTTGACAGTGCCAGATGGCTATACAAGGCTAGGTGATGGGTATACCTTGGCATCAGGCCAAATGACAATGGTCTGCATTGTGGCTCAGGGGTGCAGTGTCAGCAGTTGCCCATACAGGTGGGTATTATGTTCACCATCCAGTCACCTGGGTGACTATTGCGTGTGGCCAATGCTGTGCATTGTTTGCCATGTATGTGTTGCTTAGTCCATGATATGGATAGTGTCTGGGATGTACACACCTCCCACATGCATGTACAGTGACATTTGGAACTGTACATGGGGTGTCTAGCCCATGTTGTGTACACAGATTGTTATCATCAGATGTGCCAGTCCTGGCCTCATGTGGCAGAAAATGTTAATAGACAGCAGTTTGACCCTGTACCTACACTGATAGCATGATACCAGTATTTCCTGGTGTCCGTGGCATCTGTCCATACTGGGCTTGTGTTTCAGGCATGGTATGTCCTTTGTGGGTCATATTTGATGGCATCACAGGTGTTGCAGGTGTCCAGTGGGGAACATGGGGGAGGTGCACTGTCAGCGTGTGCATGCCTATTGGACTGATGTGCAGGGTGCCATGCCCTCTGTAGCTCACTGCAATCACACCATGGTTACTATCAGTGGGCAATATTCAGGGTACTACCAACATAGTAGCTGTTGCCTAGGCAAGTGTGTGTGTGTATGAGACATAGGCTGAGAGTGTTCCCTGGATAATACAAGGGTTGCTAACATTGTTCAGATGGCATTGATGTCACATTTAGGGGTATAGATTTGCTCCCCAGCTTCTCGGCTATTTTATATCTGTTATCTCTATATGGTGGACATTGTGATATATACTTGGCCCACCATATAAGAAGTTTGCAAAACCCACTCTACATTGAGTCCAGTTGTTACACACTTACAACCACTGCCACACAGGATACGAATGATAAACACAAACACACACACACACACACACACACACACACACACACACACACACACACACACACACACACACACACACACCTGTCATGTCTGGGATTATAACTCTTACCTAACTATACATTACACTACACTATTATAGGAGGCATCATGGACATTATTGGAGTACTCCTTCCTCAAAGGTGTATTTCACAGTGAATGACATCAACAGGATTGCCAAAGTAGGGGATTTGATTTGTACTGAGTGTGACTAGCCTAAAATACATTGTTCCCTACACAGACATAGAAACACACACAAAACATCCACAATGGCAATGTGTGGGGATAGAACTCCTACCAGAGTTCTATATCACACTACAGTATTTTACTGTTATATGATGCCCCACGAGGATTGCTGGAGTGCCCTTTCCCCAAAGGTGTATTTCACAGTGAATGACATCCAAAGTAGGGCATTTGAATTGTACTGAGTGTAACTAGCCTAAAATGCACTATTCCCTACACAGACATAGAAACACACACAAAACATCCACAATGGCCATGTGGGGGACTAGAACCCCTACCAGAGTTATATTGCACACTACAGCATGATGCTGTTATAGGATGCACCATGGGGATTGCTGAAGTGCTTTTTTCCCAAAGGTGTATTTCACAGTGAATGACATCAGCAGGATTGCCAAAGTAGGGCATTTGAATTGTACTGAGTGTGACTAGCCTAAAATGCATTGCTCCCTACACAGAGATAGAAACACACACACAAAACATTCACAACTGCCATGTGTGGGAATAGAACCACTACCAGAGTTCTATAGCACACTACAGCATGATGCTGTTTTGGGACACAGCACAGGCATTGCTGAAGTGATGCTTCCCCAAAGGTGTATTTCACAGTGAATGTCTTCAGCAGGATTGCCAAAGTATGGCATTTGAATTGTACTGAGTGTGACTAGCCTAAAATGCATTGCTCCTTACACAGACATAGAAACACACACAAGACATCCACAACTGACATGTTTGGGAATAGAACCCCTACCATCGTTCTATATCACACTACAGCATGATGTTGTTATAGGATGCACCACAGGGACTGCTGCAGTGCCCATTCCCCAAAAGTGTATTTCACAGTTAATAACATCAGCAAGATTGCCAAAGTAGGTCATTTGAATTGTACTGTGTGTGACTAGTCTAAAATGCATTGCTCTCTACACACACATACACACACAATTGCCAAGTCTGGGATTAGAAATCCTACCTAACTATTTAATCACACTATAGCAGTATGCAGTTATGGGACACACTACAGAATTTACTGAACTACAACCTTCCCAGAGGTGTATTTATAGGTGGATGATATCAGCAGCATTGCCAAAGTAGGGCATTTGAATTGTAGGGAGTGTGAGTAGCCTAAAAGGGATTGCTCTTTACACAGACAGGGACAGACACACTTGTTAAGTCTGGTATTAGAACTCCTACATAACTATTTTAGCACACAACAACAGTACACAGTTATGGGATGCACTACAGAGATTTCTGTGCTACAACGTTCCCAGAGGCATATTTTAGGTGGATGACATCAGCAGCCTTGCCAAGGTAGGCCATTTGAATTGTAGGGAGTATGAGTAGCCTAAAAGGAATTGCTCTTTACACAGACAGGGACAGACAAACACACACTTGCCAGGTCTAGGATTAGAAATCCTACCTATTTTATCACACTACAGCAGTACACAATTATGGGATATGCTGTGGAAATTACTGGGCTACAACCTTCCCAGAGGTGTATTTCTAGGTGGATGACATCAGCAGCTTTGCCAAAGTAGGAAATTTGAATTGTAGGGAGTGTGAGTAGCCTGAAAGGAACTGCTCTCTACACAGAGAGGGACAGACACACCCACACACACTTGGCAAGTCTGGGATTATAACTCCTACCAAACTAGTTTATCACAGTACGGCAGTATGCAGTTATAGGACATGTCATGGTGATTACTGGGCTACAACTTTCCCAAAGGTGTATTTCACAGTGAATGACTTAAGCAGGCTTGTCATAGTAGGGCTATGGAGAGGGCAGTGTGTGTGCATGGGCCATAACCCATTCATCTAGAAGTTGACACACCACATGCAGGCACACAGGGTCATATTTCACAGGTACGTGTATATAGCTGCTAGATGACTACTTCCTTGTACAGTCATGTTGCACAGCTAGCATGTGCACCACATAGTCTGTAATGCTGACAGATACCGGTGGCTAGTATCTACAGTGAGTGACATCTGAACCTCATGTGGTTGTGGCCCTTTGGTTGTGTGCTGGGTGAGGTAGGCCTGGATGGCTCCTTGTTACATTCACCCTCTTCCACACATCTATGTACGTATACCTTTGGCTTATTATAGTGTGTTTTCCTTAGATATATGTCGGTATTCCTATCCACTGTGTGTGCAAAGCATGAGTGGTGCATACTGAAAAGTGTCTGCACTAACAACTGTGACTCCCAGATATGTCTGGTCCACTGGTGTTTGCAGACATGGCCTTCATTTGTTTACGTGTGTGAGCATGCCCAGTGTGCCCATCTGTATTGAATGTGTGGCTCTACTCCAGGTAGTTTGTACTGCAGTGCAGACCTTTATTGTTGCACACCTACAGTTAGCATACTGTTTCTGCTGGGTATCCATCGATCATTTGGCAATATGAGGACAAACTGTGCAGGGGATAGTGTGTGCTGTAGTTGATTGTGTCATTGCAGCTTCAGCTGCATGGTACTGCTGTTAGCAGAGATATTCAGACTTGTACTGTTATACACAGTGATGTTTTCTGTCCTCATGTACTTTCAGGTGGACATTCTTGCTCACAGTGATGTCTTAGGGGACAAGGGTGACTGTGGCTGTGTCCGGTATTTTGGGCAGACACCTATGTATTCATGCTAAGGTATGCCATTCTGGAGAGGGAGCTGCAGACACTTGGTGCTGGGTTTGTGTATTCGGTTCAGCTTCTTGGTATAGTACTGGCAGAGGATCCCATACTTGTATGCCCATCAGCATGACAGTATGGGCTTATCTTGCTGTGGTAATGCCTCTCAACTGTACAGATTCACACAGGTCAGCCAGGGGTAGGGGCCCTGGGTCAGGACATCTACCCTATTGTGGTGTATGGGCAGGTGTGTAGCCACCCATGTATGTATTTGCAGCCAGGGACAGTATGCGCACACAGCTTGGTGTCCGACCCTGTACATTCCATGCTGGCCATGCTCCCACCCCTGCTCTGTTATTCTAACCTCTTCCATACATTATGCATACATTCTCTGATACTTTCCCTAAAGGTATCGCCCCATCACAGGTGTTGGTCGACAGTTCATGCAGTGGGACATGGTGGACATGTTACTGTGATTTGTCCTCATAGCCTTGCATATGGCTTATGTGGAATGTGTTATGTTGTTACTTGGGTGTCTGTCACATAACATGCATTGGCAGTACGTGTGGGACAAAGGCCTTTGGCAGATGCCTGTGAGGCATTAGGTGTTGCTGCATGCCAGATGTGGCAGGTTGCTGCATTATGTCAGTCGTACAGTCCCAGACCACCATACAGTATATTCACCTGGGGTGACAGGGTAGGTGTGATAGGTGTTCATGCCAATATCACCTAACAGTCTTTCTCAGGTGCTGTGGATGGTGGCACGGTGCTACCTACAGCTAGGGACACACCTGCATGGGACACCTGCACTGCATGCTGCAGTCTTCTGCTATTGCCATATACAGGTGGGGTCTTACTGTACCCATTTCCCACAGCAGGAATATGACCAGAGAGGTGCCTGTGGGTGGTGTTTGCATGAGCTAGGTGCATGTGTGCTATTAACACTACTTGCATCTGACACACAGATTTGCACTGGGCATTCCAATTATACTTTCATATGCAGGTACATCAGCTGTTTCCCAATACACCAGTCCTACCTCCTTTGTGATCTGTGAGTGTCTGGGCAGACAACACCAGTATCCCCTACTACAGGACCACATAATGTGATGCATACCTGGATGTACTTTTCCAAGGGTCTGTCCATTTCACAGTGACACAATATATACTGTATGTCTGGGGTACTTTCCCCTGTGTACTGCTTGTATATGTAGACCAACAATCATGCCATGTCAGTCTTTCAGATGGTAACACATATTACCACCAGACATTTGGAATGGCTTACTGCTAGCTTGTGTTATACTGATAGGTATTGAGTATGGCACTGCAGTTGTGAGGACTTGTCTGTCTCATCAGCGGTAGTGGTTGATGGCCACCAGGCTACCTCAACATGCATACATACCGACCACTCTCACACGATATGGGACACACACCAACCTAACACACATACCTGCATATTGTGAAGATGCTACAACCTATCCTGCTACCTTGGCCACCTCTGTGCATATGTGCTCCATTTGTATTAGACCTACACATACATGTTACTACATTTCTACATAGGATTGTGGGGAGGGCATACCTGACTGTTACGATGTGTGTACTTCACATTGGGGGAGCACACCAGACTGTTACTACATAATTAAGTAGGGTTGGAGTGAGCACAACTGACTGTTTCTGCATTCCTACACAGGATTGGGGGTGCACCTGACTGTTACTACATTTCTGCGTAGAATTGGGGGGGCACACCTAACTATTTCTACATTTCTACACAGGATTGGGGGGACACACCTGACTGTTATTACATTACTATGTAGGATGGGGAGCACACCTGACACTTGTACACATTTGCTTGACTGTACTGGTATGTCAGGCACTCCATTTCATTCTGTATTCTAACCTATCATGCTGACTAGAGGCATACCAGTGTACTACAGATCTTAGCTTTGATTTACCTACATATTAGTTTCTGACTTCCTACCCTTCAGAACTAACATCCCACTGCCTGACCTGCTGTGGTCTGTCTGTGTAGGCCTAGGGGGGTGGTTACCCATAGGCATTAGTCAGAGGCCATAGCACTGCCTTTGTTTGCGTTTGTCTACACCTGTCCTGCTGACTGTGACTGTTGTTGGGTATGTGAACCCCCCTTTACTGGCATGTGTGACTCACTTACCTTGTAGGCATCCCAGTATTGAGGGAGGGTGGTGCTGCAGGGCTGCCTATGTTGGATGCACATAGTACACTCCATACACATGGTTAAGCACAGGTAGTGTCATGTTTGGCATCAGTTTTACTGTATGTGAGAGTCAGAGAGAGGTGTTATTCTCTGGGTCCCTCCTGTGTCAGTGTATGTGCTATGCATTGCCTCTTTGCCAAGGCCAGGGCATACTGGGCACACCTCCTTCTGCCTACTGGGGGAGGCTCAGGTTGTTCCTCCTCCAAGTCACTCTGTGCCTGTGCAGGCTTTGGCAATGGTGGGGGGCTGTGTGCCCCTGCCCCATGCAGTTCCTGCTGTAGCTGTTTCCGCAGGATCATATTGTGTAGCATGGTACATATGATGACAATTTGGGTACATGTAGCTGGTGAGTACTGCAAGGCTCCACCAGATGTGTCCAAGCTCTGGAACCATGACTTGAACATCCCAAACACATGCTCTACTATAATTCTGGTCTGTGTGTGTGCCTCATTATAGAGTTCTTGTTTGGGTATGTGTGCATTTCTGATGGGTGTCATCAGCCACAGCTCCAGTGCATATCCAGCATCCCCCACTAGGTGACCGTGAGGGATGTCCCCATTGGCAAATCTCTAATACAGCTGCGTCAGATGCCAGATGTGGGAATCATGATAGCTTCCAGGGCAGCCAGCACACACATTCATTATTATGCCCAGGGCATCACACATGACCAGGCAGTTGATGGAGAGGAAGCCCTTGCGGTTGATGTAGACCCTATCCCACTCACCGGGTGGTCATTTGATGCATATGTGCGTGCAGTCTATAGCACCCACTATCACAGGGTATTCTGCTATTTGGTGGAACAGTTGCATATTGCTGGCCAACACCTCACGGGTGTTGGGGAAATATATGTGCACACCGACATGTGCTGACATGGCATCCAGGAACTGGTCGAGTACCCTGGATGCTGATGCCTGTGAGATCCCCATCATATCCCCAACTGGCTTTTGGAAGGTACCCATAGCTAGTATTCTTAGGCTTACACATACCTTGGTATCCACTGGGACGGGCTCCCCTCTGTTAGTTCTGTATGTCAGGAATGGCCAGCACAGCTCAACAATTTGCTATAAGAGGTCCCTGTCCACCCTATAGCACTCCACTATCTCCAGCTCATGTAACCCCTGGTAGGTTACCCTGGGTCTGTACACTCTTCTCTGTCTCCTCACTGTGGGTTGGGTGACAGCATTCACATTGTCACCACCCTCAGCCTCTTCCACAAGTTGTTGTATGATAGTTATTGCAGCCCCTATAGGTTTGTTGTTTTGATTGTTAAAAGTTCCCCGTTTGTATACACCGGTGGTGTAGAGTGTGGAAAAAACTAGAGGGGAAGGTATTTGCATAGTTTATAGTAGTGTTCTGGGCTGTGCTGGGCTGCATGTGTAATTGCCTGATTCTGATACATTTCACCTGCCAGCTATGGTAGTTCTCCTAGATTGCCTTCTTACTGCTGTTTTCCTTTCCATTTGCCTTCCTGTTTAAGCCCAGCAGCATCTAACAACTCACTTCATATACCATTTATTGAATTACACATCCCACCAAGTCCTTTACTTACTGAATTACCCCCCAACCAAATAAGCAGTGTCCTTACCTCTGCTCACTTATATTTATTACTTATTGCCACCAACTGCTCACTTTCCTTTCCCAGCATATTGAAAAAACATCTACACACCAGAGGGGGAGCACCAATGCACTAAAAAGACAGGGAGGGAGGGCGGGCAGCAAGTTCATGCCAAAATGTGATTCCTTACCCAGCTAGTCTTGCCTAAGCCCCTTATGCCCCACCCCACTGCATACCTCATTTCCTCCCAATCAACCTTCCTTACATTTAACCCTTTCATCCCCCACCCTCTTACTTCTCACTGATATATATATTGTCTAAACCCTTATAGAAGATGTCCCTGGACAAACTGGTTTGTTGCCAAACCTCATTTGTCCCGGTCCGCTTCAATAAAACACATCACACCCAATGACATTTGACGACTTTTATTAAACTTCCATTACATGGCTTTAATAATCAATATTATTAATTACAATTGAACATAGTACAGCTGATTTTAATCACAGCATAAGCATCCCTGTAATGTTAATCAGGACAGCATGACTTTACTCATCCTGACCCAGTAAGCTGCGTCCATACGTCTTCTCACTTACTTTAGTTACGAAGCAGTGTCCAACAACTTACTTCATATACCATTTACTGAATTACCCCCCCAACCAAATAAGCAGTGTCCTTACCTCCGCTCACGTATATTTAATACTTATTGCCTCCAACTGCTCACTTTCCTTTCCCAACATATTGAAATAAACATCTACACACCAGAGGGAACAGAGGAGGGCAAAGCTGTTCCTTCTCTCCGCCCACCAGTCTGACCAGGCTGTTCCCCCTCACTATTACCAAAATTTCCACAACCTAACTACTACACCAAACATCATTCAGTGTACCCGTCCACTGTAGACCAAACTGGGTCCCTGTAAAAAAAAAAAAAAGAACCTACTCCCTACCGTAACTAGCCTGACATGGCTTAACGAACATCTAACAGTAGTCCACCTGTACACTCTTTGTTTACCACTCCAGTGAAACAGCATAAATCACCTTCAGGTCACCAAGTGATGTGACTCTACGCACCTTTTTACGGCCTCACTGCCCATCATTCCAGCTCTGGGCACAATGTCCAATATGCCCTCATCCCTCATTGATCTGTAAAGAAAATAAATTGTTAATGCACTGCCATAAACCAAAATATCTTAATCTTAAGTGCTATCAAGGGGACCCACAGCCATATTCCATCAACTCTTTCCAAAGTATGAGTTAGGGCTCCTCTTCTCTTTTATTTTATTTTTTTATGATTTTATATATATATATATATATATATATATATATATATATATATATATATATATATATATATATATATATTTATACCAAAACAATGGATAAATGGAGAACAAAAGATACTGGTAACTCAAAATTTTCTCTGCTTGAACAGGATCCCAATAAAGGCAGTCCCACAAAACAGTCCGTAGTAGCAGCAAGGCACAAACTTTTCAGTCAACGACCGGGTAATGAAGAAACAGTTTATTAAACTTATAACAAAATAAATTGATTAAGCGCTTTCATTTCCACTCTGGAAACTTCTTCAGAATAATGAAATCCAATGTGCAGACATATTTATACTTGATTTAAAGTTCAATTCATTCCAATTAAGTCATTAATTCATTAATTACTGTGGTTTGATTAAAGGTACAGTACAAAATGTTAAAAACTGTGTATGTATATCGTAAACTATGAATAAATACAAAATTGATGAAATTAACCAAAACAAAAACACACATATAAAAATATCTCTAGCTTCATAGGGTTTAATAACCGTTATTAAAAAATTATTGTAAAAATGCTAAATTTAATATGCTAAATTTAATATAGTAATATAATAATATAATAATAATAATAATATAATAAGCTAAACCTCTCCTATAATATACAGTCTGAGTTCATAAGTATAAATATCATTATAAATAAGTATGTTGAATAAATATATTAAAAACAGATATGTTTAAGATATTTGATGGTACATAAATAAATACAAACATCACATATAATTCCTGTATATTGCATAATACAAGACAAAAAAACTAATACATCATGTTTCCATAGTACAAACTCCAAAATGAAAACTAAAATTTTTTCAGGTTCTTAATTTCTAATATTTAATTATCATTTAGTTCTCATTTAGTTCTTTTTGTTTGTTTTACTTTGTTTTGTTTTACTTTATTAGCTCTTAATCTTAAGGATGGTAAAAGTGATACGTGATCATTCATTCCAGGGGGTGTGTTTGAATCCAAACATAGTTGCCAAATTAGCTCTCTAAAACACAACTTGTTTTCCCAGTCTCCCCCTCCACTGTCCCTAAGTAGCATTTCCAAAATCCAAAATTTAAAATTAGCTTCTGTGCATAACAGAGTATGTCTGTAAAGTGCGTTTGTTTCCCTTTTTCTGTTGACATCATACATGTGTTCATAAATCCTCTGACGGAGGTGTCTTTCCATTTTCCCCACATAATAGGCCCAACAGAAGGTACAGTAAGCTAAATATACAATCCCTTTTGTATAACAAGTGTAATGTTGTTTACTCTTAAGGGTCATTGGAATAGTGGGTAGTAGTAAATCACCTTGGTTAGCTACAAAAATGCATTGGGAACATCTTCCACAATGGAAAGTTCCCTTTTTGTTATACATTTCTTCATTGTTCTCCTGTCTAGTCTTCTCAAAGATTTTTTTAAGATTCAGGCCCCTTCTAAAGCTATAACACAAATGCCTATCAAATGCTTCTAACCTATTGGGCATGCTCTTAAACATATCCTATATATCCTATAGGGACAGTACAGGGAGAGACTGGGAAAATAAGTTGTGTTTTAGAGAGCTAATTTGGCAACTATATTTGGATTCAAACACGCATTCTGTGGTGGTGCTCTTGATGGCGTTGTCACCTCACAGTTAGACGTTGCCCGTTCGATTCTCAGATAAAGCGTCTCCTGTGTAGTGACATGCGTGAATGGGCGTTCCTTTGTTGAAGGTTGTGAGTTAGGCCCAGCAAGCCAGTACGTAAAAATCTACTGCCAATCATTAGCGGACCGGAGTTATGCTGTGGCGACCCCTAATCGGGAAAAGCCGAAAGACACAAACACAAACAAACATTTGGATTCAAACACACCCCCTGGGATGAATGACCACGTATCACTTTTACCAGCCTTAAGATTAAGAGCTAATAAAATAAAACAAAACAAAGTAAAACAAACAAAAAGAACTAAATGATAATTAAATATTAGAAATTAAGAACCTGAACAAATTTTAGTTTTCAGTTTGGAGTTTGTACTATGGTAACATGATGTATTAGTTTTTTTGTCTTGTATTATGCAATATACAGGGATTATATTTGATGTTTGTATTTATTTATGTACCATCAAATATCTTAAACATATCTGTTTTTAATATATTTATTCAACATACTTATTTATAATGATATTTATTCTTATGAACTCAGACTGTATATTATAGGAGAGGGTTAGCTTATTATATTATTATTATATTATTATATTATATTACTATATTAAATTTAGCATTTTTAGAATAATTTTTTAATAATGGTTATTGAACCCTATGAAGCTAGAGATATTTTTATATGTGTGTTTTGTTTTGGTTTCATAATTTCATCAATGTTGTATTTATTCATAGTTTACTATATACATACACAGTCTTTAACATTTTGTACTGTACCTTTAACCAAACCACAGTAATTAATGAATTAATTGGAATGAATTGAACTTTAAATCAAGTATAAATATGTCCGCACATTAGATTTCATTATTCTGTAGAAGTTTCCAGAGTGGAAATGAAAGAGCTTAATCAATTTATTTTGTTAAGAATCAGAAGCACCAAAGGCTTAGCAGATTACTTTAAACAGACAATTTATTGAGTTAGCGCTTTCGGAAACAAACTGTGTTTTTCCTTCTTCAGACAAAATACAACCATTTTGAAATGCTTATAAATAACACATAAAATACCAATTAACTGATTATTAAAACTAATTAACTAGTTTTAAAGTGACAGGTCCAACTTAGTAGACTTAAAACTGAATTGGAACAAATGGAACTTGACATTACATCCAATGTTGATTTTCCTCATTACAAGTATGAATACATGAGGATTTTCAACAGTATTGAGGCCACTGTCATTAAGTTGGCTTCTGCTAAGAAAAAGAAAATTTTAAGAGACACTCAGCAGTATTCTTTTGGGACTGCCTATCCCCCACCCCAACCTGTTTTGGATAACAATTTTTTGAGTGCACCTAATGTAAATCAGGATACACTTGATGAAAATGGGGATCAAGAGCTGGACAGTTTCAATGAGGAAAATGTGCCCAGACAAAGTGAAAGAATTAGGAAAACTGGGAATAATGTTAACATCTTTCCTGCTGCTAATACTCGAGCTGCTGGTAACAGGAAACAAAATAGAAACATAGATAATGTTGCTCAGTCTAACCAGCCTTCGACGTCTACGCAACAGGGTTTTCACTTACACCAGGGCAATGGGCAGAAAAACCCGAGAGTGTCCAACCAACAAGGACACACACGGAAACGAAGGAACCAGCGCAGGCGGTAGTAGTAAAGGGGTTTTTAGAACCCCAAGTGTTACCTAACTCCGCTGGTGACTTTTTCATTTATAATTATTCTGACTTAACTTTTCCTCAAGACATAATTTACTTTTTTGCCTTGGGTTTATCTTTTGTACCAGACACTGGGATGAATTTGGTAGATTCTATTGTAGATTTGAAACTTTTTGTACGCAAAATTAACCTCAATGCTGTTTTGGGTCCGTCCCCCTCCCTTGCCAACTTTTTGCATGTTTCAAGCACTTTTAATCCACCCTTGCACCATAATATTTTGGCTTTTGAGAAAATGTGTGAGTTGGATTTTAGGGCTTGTGCTGATTCAGGTGTAAAAACCAGGAAAGATTGTTATAACTTCACTCAAAATGAGCGCGATTTTATTAAATTGTTGATTGATTGTAAAATCAGGATAATGAAACCGAATAAGGGAGGGGGCCTAGTTTGTATGAATCACAGTACATACATGTCATGTATGACTGAATATCTTAAAAATTCACCTTACCAACAAGTATGTCTCAATGAGGTTAATGTGGCTTACGCTAAGTTTAGGGCTGCTTTAGATGAGTTTTTTATTGAAAAGGCTATCGACTTAGAGTTGTTCGATTTTTTGAGCATGCCAGCCCCTAGAATGGCATCCCTATTTGGCATTCCTAAAATCCATAAGTGGATTATTGATCCCCCTTTTAGACCCATTGTTGACGGACATGGGTCTATTTCTTAGGGCTGTGCCAAGTATGTGGATAGTATTCTTAGGCCCCTAGTTGAGAGTGAGCTCCAAATATGTAAGGACTCTTGGAGTTTTTTAACCCACCTTGCGACGATCCCTTTTAAGGAAGATTACAAAATGTTGACAGTAGACGTAAAAGAACTCTACACAGTTATCCCCCAGGATTTGGGGATCGAGTGGATTAGGGACTTTATGTCTGCAAGGAAATGTGACAATAACATCATTTATGTTGTAACCTCCTTGTTGAATTTAGTGTTGAGTAACAACTTTATGTGACTTGAGGGAGAGATCTTCTTACAAAAATCACGGGTAGCGATGGGATCCCCCTGTGGTGGCAGTTTTGCCAATTGTATAATGGCTCATTGGGAGACTACTTTCCTTTTTAAAACAGCTGCGTTTAAAGATAACATAGCATGGTACACAAGGTACCAAAATGATATGTTCATTTTGTGGAAAGGGCCGACTGAAGGTGTACAAGAATTTATTGAATTGATTTCAGATTCAACAAACTTTTTGGAGTTTACATTTAATCTACAAAATGAATGTATCAATTTTCTTGACATTAGTATACATAAGGATGGGGTTGGAAAAAGGTTTAAAAGCACCATCTATAGGAAGCCCACCTATTCCATCTGCTTCCTCCATTTTTCTAGCTGTCACCCCTACCACCAAAAGAGAGCAGTGGTTAAGGGGCAGTTGGTTAGGGCAGCCAGAATGATCTCTGATGAGGGAGATTTTACTGATGAATGTTCCAAGCTTGAATGTATGTTTCTTAAGAGAGGATATCCACTGAGTCTAGTTTCTAGCATCTCCACCGAGGTCATTACTAAAAGGCAGATTGGCTATTTCACACCCTTATTAGGTATAACTCGAATTTTGGCTGAGGATGTTTCTCCCAATGACCAGAGGAATGTTTTAATAGGTGACACTAAGGACTGCCACTACATAAGTTTTGTTGTTACTTACAACCTTAACCACTCCTTTATTAGACAAACTTTGTATAAAAATTGGGCCCTTATTATGGAGGACCCCTCCCTATTCAAACTTTTTGGTAACAAACCTAAGATACCTTTAGAAGGGGGCAGAACTTGAAACAGTTGTTGCAATATTCCATTAATCCACACCCTAATAATAATAAAGGCATGTTTAAATGTGGAAGGTGCCAACAGTGTAAGCACCTTAACACGAATCACCATTTTGAAATAAGGGAGAGGGTATATAAACCTAATGGTAGATTTTCGTGTGATTCTAAGGGAGTGGTTTATTGTGCCAAGTGCCAGGCCTGTAAACCTTTCTACATCGGTAAGACCGAAAGAAAGCTTAGGCTACGCATTTATGAGCATATCTATGCTGTTAACAAAAGGGATACAAACAATGCTTTGGCCAGGCACATTATAGATTTTCCAGATCACTTTTTTAAGTTCTCTGTGTTAAAACAAATTAATACAGAAATTAGAGGAGGGCCTTGGCAGATTAATTTGGAAATTGATGAACTAAAATGGCAAATTTCTACTGCAGCTTATTTACCCCCAGGCTTAAATGAAATGGTCTCTATAAAATGTTTTTTAAAGAAGTTGGCTTTAAAAAGATAATAGTTTTGCTGACCTTAAATGTGAGCCTTTAGTGTATTTAAATTATTAGTTCTATTAGAATATTTGTTTTTAATGTTTTAATAAGTATTCTTTACAGGATTTGTTTAACAACAATTTTATTAGTTGTATTTTTTATATTTACTATTATCACCATTTTTACATGTTGTATGAAGTGGTAGTCAGGATTCTGTGACCTAAGTGTATTTGTTCAAGTTTTATCTTTTTGGGTTGTAAAAGTCTACTAAGTTGGACCTGTCACTTTAAAACTAGTTAATTAGTTTTAATAATCAGTTAATTGGTATTTTATGTGTTATTTATAAGCATTTCAAAATGGTTGTATTTTGTCTGAAGAAGGAAAAACACAGTTTGTTTCCGAAAGCGCTAACTCAATAAATTGTTTGTTTAAAGTAATCTGCTAAGCCTTTGGTGCTTCTGATTCTTAGTTTGTTTGTTTGCCCTTTCGTGTAGTCAATTTATTTTGTTATAAGTTTAATAAACTGTTTCTACATTACCCGGTCGTTGACTGAAAAGTTTGTGCCTTGCTGCTACTACAGACTGTTTTGTGGGACTGCCTTTATTGGGATCCTGTTCAAGCAGAGAAAATTTTGAGTTTTATATATATATATATATATATATATATATATATATATATATATATATATATATATCGCCTGCTTAACCTTCCCAGTTGAAGCTGTTAATATGCCATAAACCATTAGTATATGTACCACATTTTACTCATCTGCTCCCTTAGCTTGTAAGCAATGACACAATTGAAGAGCTCTAGAGACGCACATACCTCTCGGTCTCTTAGCCCAGGAAATGTGAACAAAGCCCATACTTCTCCACCTCTTAGAGCAATAAGTGTTCACAATCCCTAATTAACAAAAGGGCTGAGGTATCCTCTGAATAGTATAAAGTAGGAAACTCAGTTGTGTCATTATTTTGTAATGTCAGTCTTTAATGCTTTGCCACTACTAGCCAAAACCAGAAGTCTAAGAAAACAAACCCCAATTATGAAGTAACATCATCTGCACATTCTATGACAATCTATACAGTTGAAAGGCATGACACTGCCTCAGTACAAGGACCACTTTGAAGCCCCCCCAGTTGTTTACTCACTTTTTCCTTTCACTTGCTCGTTGCAATATTGAAGTTTCTTTGGTTGTATGAAAGCCGAAACACAAATGGTGGATCCCCCTTTCTGAATGCAACTCTCCCTGATCTACCCTAAGTTCACCATGTTATGCAAGTAGCCCCAAAACATCAAGCAGAAACCCCAGACATGCTGCAACCATGTCACAGCTAAATGGTATGCACATAACTCCAACTGTTAGCCTACTGACGTCTCTGATGCACCAACTGAATTACCCATGCAGCCAATAAAATTCTCTGCAGTCCGTCAGTCCTTGTATCAGCATATATCCAAGCATCTAAACAAAGCCAGAAGAATGGGAGAGGGAGTGACAAGAACCCAAGCAGAACCAGCATGAAAATATTGCTCCCCAAACCTAGAAAACCAGTAATAACAGAAGTGCACTGTAGTACCCACAAGCGTGACCTCAACCTGGTCTGTAACATCAATAGGACTTGTTAGTGGGACAGATTTGTGTCCCAAACACTCTTCCATCTGTGGAATATCTTACCTCTCCATCTCAAAGTACCTCATTATCCCTTTTCAAGCACAACCTGGCTAACTGGATGGGAAACAGAAAATACACCCCTGGGATTCCAAATGTGTCCCTGCTGGACTGGCTTGCCTTATGCCTAAACAGATAACTTCTGAGGCTGTAAAAGTGATAGCAGATGACATAAAACTACCCATATCTATGAATCTCCATCCTGGGCCATCCCATTTCTAAAGCCATAAGTCATCCCATAAATAAAGCCAATGAAATGGTCATAAGGAAGCAAAATTGTTGTGTGATGAAAAGCGTGGCAGCCACAATGACTGATTTAAAAGTACCCACGACATCCCATCTGCTCAGCCAGGAGCATTCCATATTTCGATACAACAAAAGCATGACATCCATTTCCAAAGCAAGAACAGCAAGTCAGCTAAACATATAACTGCCATCCTGCAATCCTAAAAGACCATCCTGCCTGCTGCATGTCCTCGCTGAGTAACACATCATGGACTGTCAACTGCCAAGTAAGCTGAACTGAGTACTGACACTGCAAATCCTTTCTGGGCCACAGACCTACCATTAAGATCCCCAGGAATAGATTCAAGGCCTGCAGTCCACCACCATGAATGAGCTGTCAGCAACAAACCCCAGATTACAACATGCATCAACTGGCCATTCCACTGCACTCTCCTCAGTAGTCTCCTACACTTCACAAATTGCACACAACATATTCCAGCTATCCATACTGATCCTGCACCATTAGAAGTGACTCCATCCATCTTGCATGATGGCCACCACTGATCTGCACCATCAGAGCCCCATTCAATGCACTGGTGTGTAATACAAATCCTGGCTCTCCCACCAACAACCAAACATACCCCAGAAATGACAAAATTGACCACAGACAGCCACCGAACTGCACAGCTTTAATTTCTGAAAGACTTTTGGGTTTCTAAATGCCATGACAGGAAGGGCCCTATTCCTAAATTAAAGTATGACTAAAATTTATGAATTTAGCATTTTTTCAGTCTTTGATATTAGCCAAAAGCACTTGCAATGTGCCCAGTAATGACTCCTTCTATAATCTGTATGGAGTTACATAAATCAGTGATATAGCCAAATATGGCTGAAATTATTTTTATGAGACCCATTGCTCCTACTAACATTGGAACTGTCTGGTTATCCTTCTTTTATTTATTATTTATTATTTTTTATTTTACATTTGTTGACCAGGCTAGTCCAGCTGGATACATATCCATTTTCAGCAGAGGCCCGGGGAGAAAAGCTCCTCGAGAGTACAAAACAATATTTGATTTTAATAAAACAAAACTATAAAATAAAATAAATTCAAGGTTAACAAAATGGAAGTAGTATATACAATTAGGCTATTTTATGCAAAAAAGAACATATTGAAGTAAACAGTTGGGTAAAATAAGTAAGATGTACAATACAGGAACACACTTGAAGAGGTGAGTCAACATGAGATATTAGAGTGACAAAGAGACATATTAAGATATAAATGAGAGTACAAATTAGTTGAAAGAGAAGTTATGAATCTGGATTCCAGTAAGCAGGTAGATTATGCAGACATTGAGATTTAGAAATTTAGTGAGAAGACAAGAGAGGTTAGTCTGGGTTAAGACAGGTTCTTCCACAGATCTCTCTGCTGCAGTGCGGTCTAAAGGACATTTCTTACATTTCAGAACTTGGCAACTAAGCACTGTTTCTCCTACAGCCTAATCCTAAAAAAAAAAACAACTGACACCTTGCATTCCTTGCCTCCACGTCTTCTTTAGATGGGGTAAAGTAGGGAACTCCAATGTAATGGCTTCCATACTGTGGCCAAGTTGTCCCCTAAATGGGACTACTCATCCAGCTCGACTATTCCGTGTAAGAGTGTTTTTTTTTCTTTATAGCTGAGAATGATCTGCACCACCAAGATGCATAGCCAGACATGAAAGCGGTACAAAGGCCCACACTAAGGGACAATTTGAAATATCACTGCTTCACCTACCCGTAACTGTAAACTACTTACTAAAAGGGAACAGAACTCACTGCGCATGCACCACCTGTAACTGTTATTCGTGGGAAACCCGAGCATCTGACATGCACTTATCAATCGTCCTAGTAATAAAGCAACCCCTTCTACTTTTCTTTTTTAACGATGATAACAAATATCCTTCCGTAGTACCAAGGCCTGAGGAACATACCCCCACCCTATAGCGCAAAAAGCACGGATGTTGAGTTGTCTCAGATCCACCCAACTGCACAACCCCCAGCTGCCAGACAGCCACCAGTTGAAAACAGTGCTACACTCACAACAGCGCTCCCCACAGAGGCTGAAAGGGCAGCAGAAGCCAACAAAATGTACGAGCAACCCTAAGCTGAGAAAGTCTTAGTTTAATTTCCCAACGTACAGCAAAAGCCACATTCCCCTTGTAGCCCGCAAGGCATGTAACCTTCCTAAATGCCAAGCTAGCTTCCAGAAAAAAAAATACTGATGAGGCTAGTAATGCAATCCACACCTGTTCAATCCCTAAAAGCTACCGAAATATACTGCAACTTAATGTCCAATACTAAAGATTGTTAACCCAAGGCCTACCTGCACCAGCCATGCATACAGGTCATCTTGGATGTAAACTCACACCAGCAAGTTCACGCCAAAATGTGATTCCTTACCCAGCTGGTCTTGCCTAAGCCCCTTAAGCCCCTCCCCACTCCTTACCTCCCAATCAACCATCCTTACTTTTAACCCTTTCATCTCCCACCCTCTTACCTCTCACTGATATATATATATATATATATATATATATATATATATATATATATATATATATATATATATATATATATATATATTGTCTAAACACTGGACAAATTGGTTTGTTGTCAAACCTCATTTCTGTTTGAGAATGACATCAAATTATAATTGGTAGAACTGGAAACTTTAAATGTATATCCAATAAGAATTGTATTTTTTTTACTCACTATGTGAATTATAAGGTTAAATAAATGTCAGATGTAAGCAACATGCTAATAAGGAGTGTTCAAGCATTGGTGACTGTGGTTTGTTTGTTCTTTTTTATCATATTCCTTTCACAAGTCATTTATGAGGCAATTAGCACTTAAAATGAGTTTGAGATCAAACAAATGATTTAGTTGTATAAAACTACTTGATTCCTGCCTGCTTTTTTAGCTGTTTTGATGAAAATATAGGCCCTAGAAGAGTTCAAAGTACAACACTGATGTTTGTAAAAGCAGGAAGTGTCTGAATTGTGACCACAAGGATGACAAAAAGAGAACTGAACTTCTTATCAAATGTATATAGAAATCTGCTCAAAATAGCACTTATTAAAAAATATTTAGAGGTGAAGGATTGGAAACACAGAAGCTATATTAATACTATGCATTGTGTTATCTCTGATATATGACTTGCTTGCACTTTACTGAATGTTAATTGCTTATGCTTTAGTGTTACTAACACCAACTGTATACTCTGTGTTAACGGAAAGAATAAAATTCGAAATTTGTCACTGATTAAGATAGTTTAAAGGAATCAAGTATGAAAAATGTACAGAAGACATGAACTGCTGCTGTATGTAATGAATTGTGAGTTTTCACATGCTGTAATTAAATACTAATCTCAGGATTTGAAACTCAGACTAGAACAGCAGTACATGATTGCTAAAGGCATATATTTAAGTTAGACAGACAATAATTAATTTATCTATATTTAAGATTGCTTATAATATTAGAACAAATACAAGGAGTAAACACCTTTTGAATAATATACAAATACACACGGGAATAATTATCTGTTGTTAATGAAGTCATAGTGAAGAACTGTAAAAGGGGGAAGACTCTAAGTATGGCATGGATTGACTAAAAAAAAAAGCATTTGATAGTATCCCTCATTCATGGATAAAAGAGTGCTTAGAAATGTATAAGATACACCCTACAGTGACTGACTTTATTACAGTGACAATGAAATTGTGGCAGACCACTTTAAAATTAAGCTATGATAAAGGGCAAATTATTATCCCATGGGTAAAATTTCAAAGGGGGGATATTCCGGGGTGACTCCCTTTCACTGCTGCTATCCTTTCTTGCCCTTAACCCATTAAGGTGTCTACCTAACAATTACACCATGGCTATGATTTGGCTCCTAGAAAACAACAAAGTGTAAACACTTCTCATCTACTCTTTGTCGATGATTTAAAACTGTATAGCTCATCAGATGAACAACTGAAAGCACAACTGCAAGTAGTCAAAACTTTTTCAGATGATATAAGAATGTCATTTGGTCTTGACAAATATGCAAAAGCAAGCTTTAAAGCAGGAAAACTGCACCACCAAGAAAATTGTTTGGGAGAAGAATGTGATATAAAAGAACTTAAGTAAGAGGGAGTGTATAAATATTTGGGAACTGATGAAGATAACAATAAAACATGGACAAATGTGAATAAAACTTAGTAAGGAATATTTTAGAAGACTTAAATTAATCCTGAAAACAGCGTTGATATCTAGGAACAAAATTCAAGCTATAAACCAATATGCCCTTCCTGTCCTAGATTACAGTTTTGGAGTGACTTGACTGGCCTAAAAACATGTTGGATAGATTAAACAGGAAAACAAGAAGGATGTTTCATTATCACCAAATGATTTATAAAAATCAGTGTATACCAAGATTATATACTCCCCATTGCAAAGGAGATATGGTACTCCTTGAAACTGATTACATGTATAGATCTGCAATTGTGAGACTGCACACATATCTGCTGACCTCACAATACCCAAATGTAGTGAAAGTTTTGAAACATGAGGAGAATAAATCTAAGATGACTTCCCTGCTTAATCTAGCAGAAGCATATCAGCATCAAGCAGGAATGGAAACCAAACCAGAAGGTTGCAACCAAATGCGCCAAAAAACAATAGAAAGAATATAAGCTGAAGGAACAGATGAGAAGGCAAGAAATGTAAAAAAAATGCATAAATATAGTTTCCAGTATAGAAAACATCTGGAAGAACCTCATGTTGATCAGGATCAATGCAGGAATGGTTAAGGAGAGGTGAATTCAAACCAAGAGATGAAAGGTTAATATTGGTAACCTAAGATAGTGGGCTACATACACGTTAGTTTACAAAGTCCATTGAACATGTGAGAGAAACAGACAAATGTAGGTTTTGTAAAACAGAATTGGAAACAATCACATACCTTGTTGCTGGCTGTGACATACTAATGGCAGAAGGATTGTATACTGAAAGGCATAATAATATGGCAAGACTGCTGCACTTGGGATTGTGCAAACATTATAATACTGAAGTAGCTGAAAAAATACTGGAAACATGAGCCACAAAGCATCATAGAAAATGATGACGTCTACATCACATGGGATCATCCATTACCAACAGTTCAAAAGATAGATGTGAGAAAACCAGATATAGGGGTCCATGAAAACAAGACAAAAGTAGCATTGATCATTGAAATTGCTATACCCAATGACTGCAGTGTCTTGAGTACAGAGACACAAAATCATAAAATATCAGGATTTGCAGGCAGAAATGAGAGCAATTTGGAAGAAAGATACCCAGACAGTTACAATAGTAGTAGAAGCAACAGGTCTTATAAAAAATAATCGACAATCATATTTAGACATGTTACCGATACATGTAACTCCATACAAATTGCAAAATGAGTCATTACTGGGCACAGTGCATTTGCTGTGAAGAACACTTGACCATGACCTCACCAGTTCCACTGGCATACCCTGAACTAGTGAGCAGGTCAGGCATCACTATGCTGACCTGAAGCGGCGAAAGGGGGATCTCTTGGATCAGTGGATCCAAGAGGCTAAGAGGACAGGGCAGGTCTAAGTATCACTCCACTACCTGTTTAATAATTGCCAGGTCATATATATTATGGATAAGTATGGCTAAATATTCCTCTTATGTCCTTCACAGTGGCAAGTGAGCGACCTGTGAAACAGGAGGCCCATGGCTGTCACTTGGAGAGGTTGCAACATGAGGCAGGTTAGTAATACTATTTCATGTACTGTCATAGGAACCAAATCTAACTGTATTAGTAAGTCAGTTGTCTGTAGAAAACCTGTATTGTTTAAGGCAAGTACTGCATACACCAGAGAATATGGCAGGAAGAGTCTCATATAGGTTGTATGTAAATAAAAGCATAATAGCATGACGATGAAGGTCTAACTGCTGTACTGCATGTGTTCACTCCGGTATCATATGGTAATGTAGAATTTCAATCACTTAATAGTACTGTTGAATTAAGCACTGTAACCCACACTGTGCAACATAAATAAAAAATGTGTAGGAATGTCTGTACATGACTGGTGTAATCCCCAGAGGTCAGCTAGTACAACTGGGAGAGACATAGACAGAAAACAGTGAAAAGATGGGCAAGAAAATCTAAACAGCACACACAACTGAGACGTGAACTGTTGTATTTTTAGCACACACAGCCATGGTTTATATCCTGGGAGTGGTAGTAGTATGCATACAGAATCATACCCCACAACTGTACAGATATGTCCAGAATGTCCAGTAAATTGACCCATATCTTCTGTCTGTCACTGTGTCCCCCTGGGAAATCAGTGGGATTATCTCAGACATATAGGCTGCAAACAAGAAATACAACTGATTGTCACTCATCTATAAGAACTAACCTGTCATGCTAGCAACTCCCCACACTGTTATGAGAGTAATAAGCCAAGTATGTCCCATCTACACCCCCATGTTGCAAGCTGTGACGAGAGTGTGTACAGTAACAGAGTGAGATGTAAGTGCATAATACTAATGTAAAACTGGTGCTTTGTGTGGCAACAGTCAGGTAATTATAATAAACATTGCACCCACAGGTCTGTCAGATATGAACACTGTGCCCAGAACTAAAAGAGTGATACCCTGTACTGGTACTGTTTACTTTGGTATCGTATGGCATTGTTAATGTTGCAGTTGCTCTGAAAAATATGGTATTACTCATCACTGTCACCCACACTCTGCTACATAATATAACTGTCTAGGAAATCAGTGGTGTAATACAAGGTCAAAATGTAAAACCACAGGAGAATTATACACAGTAATCAGATAAGAGATATACACCAATATCCATATAGCACACATAACTGTGATGGACAGTGTTTTAGTGTTAGCAGACACAGCCATGGTCTGAATCCTGAGAGTGGAAGTAGGCTGCATACAGAATCATACCCCACAACTGTACAGATATTTCCAGAATGTCCATTATATAGGCCCATATCTGCTGTCTGTCACTCTGACTCCCTGGGAAATCAGTGGGGTGATCCCAGATGTTTAGGTGCAGATAGGAAATACAACTGATTGTCACACATCTATAAAAACAAACCTGTCACACTAGCAACTTCCCAAAATGTTATAAGAGTATTAGGCCAAGTATGTCCCATCTACACCCCCATGTTGTCAAGCTGTGACCAGAGTGTGTACAGTAACAGAGTGAGATGCATGTGACTAATACTAATGTGAAATCTGGTACTTTGTGTGGCAACATTCAAGTACTGCTAACAATCATTGCTCCCACAGGTACGTCAGATATGAACACTGTGCCAAGAAATAAAAGCTTGATACCATGTACTGGTACTGTTTACTCTGGTATTGTATGGAATTCTGAGTTTTGCAGTTGCTCTGAATAATAAGGTATCACTGATCACTGTCACCTACACTGTGCTACATAATATACCTGTCTAGGAAATCCTGTATAAGAGTGCTGTAAGTCACTAAAGGCTGAAGAGGGCAATAGTCTACATATGTCCCAGTTCACCTGCATGTGGTCAAGACATGGCCAGAGTCTGTGCAAAAAGAGATGGACAGGTATGTGCATAACATCAACCTGGAATCTGGGAGTATGTGTAGAAACAGTTAGTGTTAACAAACAATTCCTACACAGGTATACCAAGTAAGAGGTGTATACTGCAGCCAACACCAGTCCATATATATAGTTGTCGACAGCCATATCACTGTCCAAACTAAGGCAATAGGGTAGTGTAGTAATACTTGTAAGGTACAGATAACAGCACTGACCAGGAAAGTAATGCAAACTACAGGAATATACTAGTTGTTAACTGACATCTTTCTCTCCCCTCACCATATCTCTAACAATATACTAAATACCCACCTCAACTGGTACGTGATGACTCCACTGTAATGTTGCGACATATGTTCTATTGTTTGATAATTATATACATTTGTTTCTATGCATGTGCTATGTTGAAATACTCCAACACTGGTTGCATGGTGCAATCAATGTACCTGCATGCTGTTGTTATTACCACTGTGGTCCCATATATGCATGTGTTCTGTTTGCTGTGTAACTGTTCCATATTTGGTGTCATAGGTTCATATGTTGGTACTAGGCTATTGGCCCTAGGGCCTATGCAAGCTTAGCCATAACAATTCCCTGGATATTTCTTCCCACAGTATTTACTTCCCTGGACCCCTGTCTAGCAGGGTGACTGATGTGATCCCTGAGGTGAATTTCCTATCTCCCACCCAATCGTCAAGGTTCCTTTTGAAGAGGGCCAAGGAGGAGCTCTGCTTGACATGTATGGGCAGTCTATTCTGGAGTGTGGGAAGTCTCTGGGTCAGGAACCTATCCCTCCAGCATGTTTTGTTCATTGTGATGACAAGGTTTAGGTCCCTGGAGCATGTGGCTCTGAGAAATTGGGATTTCTTTAAGTGTCTGAGTTAATGGGAATATCTATGCATGCTGTTATACCTAATCCTGGAATGTGTTGACTATTACTAACCCGCATGTGTTGATAAACCATAAACACCGTAGCACATATGGGAATTCGGGTCCCAGCGGACCCACCGGTCCCACCTCAGCTGGACATGGCACTGGGCAACAGCACATCTGGGGCCCAAGCCTGGACCTCCTCGTCCATTGGTCCTGCACCACCTTTCGGTGGAACCACCTCAGAGGATGGAGCTCACCACCCTGTGAGCAGGTGCAGACAGGAACCTATGACCCATTGCCATGTCCAGGTATTGGTGCGTAACGAGCTCCATAGGGAGGTCGGAGATTTGCTATGCCAGCTCAAGGGCTGCATGTCACAACTAGAGGGTCGGCCTGGCTCTTCAATTCAGCCCCCAGCACAGCCATCTTCGGGGCTGTGAAGGTGCAGTGGTGACTGCTCATGGGAGGGTCCTCAGTCCCACTGCTTCCACTAGGGGGCTCATAGACTTACGATTTCCCAACACCCCGACTCATCAAGGTGTTTACCCCACACATGTGTCATATACTGCCCCTGTATGCATCTTGTTTGCCTTATCTGTTAACCTACCCAACCTACCTCCCCAAATATACCTACTATCCATCCCCAACATCCCACTCTCACCCGGAAAAAAAAGGGCAATCTGCCCCCCCCTCAAAAAATATCACCCCATACATAGCTGTCCATTTCACACACATGTCCTTTGGACACATGTAATCTGGTCTAATTGGCATCACAACATATTATTGTTGTCCTCACCCATCTCTCAGGGGTTTGCGTGTTCAAATCTACCATCAAATTCAGTGTATATGCACAGCTTTTACTGTAGAAGAAATGGGCAGCTATGGACCTTCTCTACACCCTCCTGTACATCCCTAGCTATTTTCTCTACTGTATTTCCCTCTTTGTGCCCCTATTTTACCACTTTCCTATCAACCCTTTTTTCTTTTCTTTTAAAGAAATTACCACGGGGGTAAGTGGGAGTAAGCACTTTTAAGGAGCATTAAGCAGGTTTAAGCTTGTTTGTGTGGGGGTAAGCAATGTCTACACATGTTAAGCAATTTAGAAGCTAAATGAGTATAAGAAACTGTAACCGGATGTTAGCAATGCTTACCTTCATGCAAACCCATGCAAATCCGCTTACAACTGCTTAAAAGTGCCTTAAGCCCTCTGTATCCATTGGCCATTGTTCTGCCCAGCAACAAAATGAACAGCCTTTGCAAGGCTCAAACCCAGGACCCTGTACAACATAGCCAAAGTGATTTACCACTGAACCATGTCAGATATGCATAATCTTGATGTTTTCACAAACATATCATCCAGCCCAGTTATTCAACAGTACAGGAAATGTATTTAAACATGTAGATATATGTGTGTGTGTGTATGTGTGTGTGTGTGTGTGTGTGTGTATGTGTGTGTGTGTGTGTGTGTATGTGTGTGTGTGTGTGTGTGTGTGTGTGTGTGTGTGTGTGTATATATATATATATATATATATATATATATATGTATATATATATATATATATATATATATATATATATATATATATGTATATACATATATGGGTTCACTATAGAATCCCGAAATACTGAAATCCCGAATTTCAGTATTTCAAAATTATATGGCCGAAACCTTTAAATACCAAAACCCCATAACCACGAAATTAAAAATCATGAACCTACAGTGCAAATACACCACACACATACACACAATCTCCCCCCACAATCAAACAATCTTACACTACAGACAAGCAGGGGGGCAAGCCCACCTGCACCCCCAATATGGGGGGCTAAATCCACCACACCCCCTACTTATATATACTAACTCTGAGATCGCACAATCACACACACAAAGGTAACTCACACACACACATTTCACAGCCCTTTGCACATACACACATCACAGCCAAAACACACACTAACACACACAAAAGTGCCTAAACAACATACTCATACATACTTACCTACACTTACACCTATGCCTTCACACACCGCAACACCAGAATCTCCGAACTTCGGTATTTTGAATTTCAGTCTTCTGATGTTTCGGAATTTCAAGGCTTCGGTATTATAATTTCAAAATACTGAAAGTTGGGATTTCAGTATTTAAAAATTATAAAGGGAACCCACACACACACACACACACACACACATATATATATATATATATATATATATATATATATATATATATATATATACCTCAGGATACGTACCCAAGGAGTGGCGCACGGCGACTGTGGTCCCACTTCACAAGGGCGGTGCCTCCACCGACCCTGGAAATTACCGTCCCATTAGCTTGACAAGCCTTATCTGCAAAGCCATGGAGAGGATCATAATGGAACTCATAAATAAAGACATAGGGAACTTGCAGACTTTGGATCCAACCCAGTTTGGCTTTGTCAAAGGCAGATCATGCCTTTTAAACCTGGTTGACTTTTTCGAAACAGTCACCAAGGCCATTGATGAGGGAAAGGCAGTCCATACAGCCTACCTCGACCTGGCAAAGGCCTTTGACACAATACCCCACTCAGGTATCATCGAAAAACTCATCAGCTTGAATGTAAACCCATACATCACAAGATGGGTTGCGAACTGGCTAAGTGACAGAACCCACAGGGTCAGAGTTGCTGGAGCCATGTCAGACTCAAAGCCTGTCACAAGTGGTGTCCCACAGGGCTCAGTCCTGGGTCCACTCTTGTTCGGCATCTACTTTTCTGAAGTACAAGCAAACACAGGAGGGTTATGGCTGACAAAGTTTGCAGATGACTGCAAACTGGTCGTCATAGTCGAAAACACTTCTGACACAGATATCCTTCAGAAGGGCCTCACAGAAATGGATAACTGGTGCCAGAGCCATGGCCTAAAGTTAAACACCAAGAAATGCATAGTCATACCCTTCGGGAAAAACAAGGTTACCCCTAGCTACCATATAGGTGGCAATCCACTGAGCACATAAGAAGTCATCAGGGACCTGGGGACCCAGGTCGACACTAGCCTTTCGTTTGACACTCATGTTGCTAAAGTAGTCAGGAAAACCTTCTACATTGCCCACCTGATCATGAAGGGATTCACATCTAGATCAAGGGAGGTCATCGTCCCCCTGTACTCATCACTCATTAGACCTATGATTGAGTACAATGCCCCATTCAGAATGTATCTGACCCGACACCTGCAGCAGCTGGAAAGGCCCCAAAAGTTCCTCACCAAAAGGATAAAGGGTCCCAAGAATATGTCTTATGCTGCCCGACTGAAAGAACTCCAACTCTATTCAGTCTCATACCGCTTGCTCAGAGGTGACCTGTGCCTGACATATAAGGCCATGTCAAACCCAGATTTGATGAATATGCTTCACCTCAAAAAATCTAGATCCCTCAGAACCACAAGGGCGGGAGATTTAAACCTTGACACGGTTATTAATAGAACGTGCTGGAGGGACAGATTCATCACCCAGAGACTCCCTATGCTGTGGAACAAAATCCCGGTACATGTGAGGCAGAGCACCTCGCTGGCCTTGTTCAAGAGGAATCTTGACCAATGGATGGGAGATCGCAGATATACCCCAGGGATTACTTCAGTGTCACTGCTTGACAGAGGCACAGCAAAATAATAGGCATAGTTTTATTCAAACTAAAGGGGTGGCGAAAGCCACATAACTATGGGCTAGGCTTATAAATGCCCTTGGGCAGATAGCCTAGTATGAACCTATGAACCTATGAACCTATGAACTTCATTTAATCAAAATTTCATTTGATCTAAACTCATTTGATTGAAATTTCATTTGATCGAAAACCAGTATTCAAGGCAAATAACAAGGATTTGTCCCCCTCCCCAAGATTTTGCGACCCTGGAGTTGGTATATATAGTTGGGAGGTATGGGATGTGGGGGGGGGGAACCTCCCACCTCTTTTCATTTACATTCTGTACTTTTTGTGTTATTTTCTTCTTTTAAAGGAAACTAGGTGGACAGAACAGTCTGTATGGCAAGAAGCAGTAGGCCTGCACTTACCCAAGGTGAATTGTATGGTAATGTACATCCAGATACCTTAAGTCAGCTTACCCCTGATACCCCCACATGTTGTAACAGCCTAGGTTAGTTATGGTGCATCCCCCCATAGACTGAATAATACTGGGGCATGTACCACTGTTACATACACTGACCTCTGGAGTGCATAAGGGCACACATGTATGGTGTAGATGAAGCCCACACATATATGGACCCAACCCCACAATATGTGTGGGGGCCACAACAGCAGTGGACTGATGGAAGGAATGTCAGCATGACATACTCACTGCCCACTACAAAACAACCCCTGACAGCATGTCATATGTACAAAGCCTGGTATGTAGGTAGAGGACAGAGGCTGGAACACAGGCCCATATATGAAATACTGTTGTCATACACTGAGCAAGTCACTGGTGTTATAGGATACTCTACAACATACCCTTAGTCATGAATATGAAGTTAGAAACAGACATGGATGTAGCAATGTACTGATAGCACTCAACACACACACTGCCAGTGATATATCTGACACAAGACCTGTGTGGTGGACAGACAAAATATAATAGGCACACCTCTGGCCATCATGTGAATAGGCCCACAGTTGAGAGCTATGCAGACAGACTGCATTCCAAGTTAAACTAGAATGTACACACAAAACCTGTAACACTGGTGCTATACATTGCATACAACAACAGTACTCACATTCTGTCTGTAGTTCTTGAACCTCCTACAAATATGTAACTGGCCTGAATATGCAGGTTCTCTTATAAGAGGTATTGCTACCTGCTGTCTGTAACACTGCTGCCCACAAACAGGAAGGATGTCCACTATACAGGAAAGGTAAAGGGACCATGTGATCATGATGTAGGGATTTATAGTAGTTGGTTGCCATGACAGTGGTAATTGGAAGTACTACACAGCATGCTGCATGCAGGTAGAAGGTCAAGAGCACTAATTGGTGCAGAGGCCATCATCTGATCATGTGCATCACCTACAAAATCCATGCTGCAATCTATTCAGAGCAGCTCAATCCATTTACTGGAGGGAGACCAAGATAGAGAGAAAGAGTGATTGAAAGGCAAAAACAAGCACAAAAAAAATCATCCAGCAAACTATCCAGAAGAGACATCATTCCCAGAACAGGTATGTGAAGTATATATGCATGAAATTGACTGTAGAACATTGTCCATAATAATGGGCTAGATGATGTGGAATGATTTATATGTGCCATCGGGTGTTGTTGTAATGATGTTCAGCTGAACAACTGCTAAGGACAAATTGAGTCTGTCCCTGTGGGTAGTGGGCCATACCCGTCAACAGTGCAGAGCAACACTGACTGATAAGATGTAAGCAATCATAGTGTGTGTTGTGTAATGGGAAGTATGTATATTACTGTGGCCAATAGCTGGCGGTGGAAGTAATGCCATAATGGTGGACATGTGGGTTCCACAAACCACCTCTTGCAGGATACTCAGGTTAACCTACATTTTAGTATGCATGAATGCCATAGGTGTGTAATAGGGTTACCAGCAATCTGTCCCTACATATACCCCCTAATGTCAGTCTCTGTCCATATGTTGCAGCTGTCTGTGTTGTAGCAAGTCAAAACAGTGCAACTGTGCAGGAAGGTGTTGTGAGATTGTGAACCTGATGTCTGAATGTACCCCATATATAGGTATGTATATGTGTACACACACACACACACACACACACACACACACACACACACACAGACACACACCTGTATATATATATATATATATATATATATATATACACACATATAAATATATCTACATGTATATCCACAAATATACAGATGCCCATGTATAGACATATATAGATATATATAAAAATATACATATATATACATATATATATATATATATATATATATATATATATAAACACATATATACACCATATATATCTACACATATATAGATATACACACACACAAACATATATGTATGTAAATACATGCCCCCTATATTATCACCACAGTGCTGCATGCTATGTGTGAGGGAACAGGACACATAGCAATTCACACAGATATCTGCAGCTGTCAGTGTGTGCAAAATGGATGGGTATGTCACATGTGAACCCCTTGTTGGAACCACATTGCCTTTTTCTGTGAGGTATAGAATGGAAATATGAGGAAGTATGGCAGGTATAGTTGTGGAGGTGGTCAGGGTTGGTAGATATAGAGGACAGCCTACAGGGGTGATATGTGACACATGTGGTTGGTAAACACCCTGGATGGTATGTGTGGTCTGTGATGTAAATGACCCATGGGCCCCAATATGGACACAATGGGAACAAGCCTCCCACCCACTGCTACTCATAACAGCAGTCCACGTCCCAAAGGTGTCTGGCCTGGAGGCTGAGCAGGAGGAGCATATGGACCCTGTGAATATGTACTGGGTACCTCAAGGTGATGTAGCAGATCCCACATGTGTCTGTGGAGCCCGTTATAGAACAGATCATGGACCTGACCTCAGGGGTCAAGATCATGTCTGTGTGTGCCCCAGAGGGGACAACATCCCCTGAGTTGGTTCCATCTGAAGGTATTGCTGGACCAGTACATGAGGAGTCCCACAGGTGGGTCCCACATGTGATGTAGCCTGTTAACATGGGCAGATGAGCTTGGAGAGGTGGCTCTGCTGGCCAATAGTACATAAACATGCTACTGTGTCAGTATTATAGAACATATGTGGGTAGTAATAGTCTACACAATCTTGGAACATGTCCAACAGCATGCATAGATATCCTCAATAACACAGAATGTCAGATGTGCAGCAACCACATAGCAAGCATACCACAGGCATATATGGAACCATAGTGACCCTGACAATGGTATGCAGGTGAATAGTCTGTAACAGGCCAGCAATGATAGTGTCCACACAGGGAACATGGCTACAAACACATTGCACAAAGTGTGGTACAATACAATATCTGCCCCACTGGTAGGTAAGCTGTAGCCATGCCTATTGAATTGTGTGTACAGTTTGTTGTTGCTGATATAGTGGAGAGGGTGACAGTGCCGTGTATTAAGAACTGTGGTAACCTTGCTGCATGAATTGATCACACCTGCGTCCATCTTTATGTCTTTCAGGCAAGATGTCACATGGGCTTCCGGCTTACTCAGCTGCTGAGAATGACATTGTGGTAAACCACCTAATCCAGCACTACCCTGTCTTGTTTGGCCAGATGGCCCACGATCAGCAGGAGCGGACCACCCTGTGGAACGACCTGGTCCACAGGGTCAATGATGTCGGACTGCACAACAGCAGTTATGAGCAGGTCCGTCATCATTGTTCTGATCAGCTTCACAATGCCCCTCAGTGTGTTGCTGCAGTCTGGGGTGATCACCTCACAATGGGGTGGGGCATGCCATCCATTCCCTCCCCTTGCCATGTGTGGAGGAGCACCTATCCTGACTCATGTCACTTGCCAGCCCACTTAGCCAACAACTGCCGGACACCATTGTGGACGTGGGTGCTACCCACACACTGGTTGAGGAGCATGCAGGTAAGGCCACAGGGCACATCAGTAGACCACTGCTGCATATACATCCACATCTGTACAGGTAGATCATGCATATCTGACATGTCATAGATATAGTTTGTTTTTGCATAATAGTGATAAACAGATGTGCATATGTGGTAGTATTATGGACATGTACAGTTGATTTATTGTAATGCTGCACCCACCGTGTAGCAATGCCACAGGTGTGGCCACTGACTTTGCATCTCTCACCCTCTTATGTAGGTCCCTCCAGTATACCACCAAGGCAGCAGCCTGTAGCTGGTGAGTATGGTTTCTGTTGATGCTTGCCAGAAAACTGGGCATGTAATGGCTATGGTATATTCCATGCACACATCTAACACACCTACCCAGAATGCATGCTGTACATGTGCACGTATTGTTGCTGTTAAATGCACGGCATCACAGTGGTGACCATGATGGGCTATTGGAAGTGTATGTCAGACAGCTGCAAGATAACTAACATCCTGTCATTGTGGAATGTGTCCACAGGGAGTAACATAATGGTGGGAGACATGGCCTACAGTAGGAACATGTTTGAAACATCACCCGTATACAGTGCAACACCAGTGTATATACATGTATAACAATGGAAACTGTTGCAGAGTCACACTATGGCATAACGTATTACTGTGGTCCACATTATCAGCTGGGACTAGGCTGTAACATGTGGTGTTCAGTGTATGGGACACAGCAAACTGATACACATGTGTAGGCCTTACTTGTCAAGCATCGGCAAAAAGGCTGAAGGTGGGGGGGTGTCAGCATGACACACCAGTGCACTGCAGCAGGGATCCTAAGGATGCTAAGAATGGCTATATCTGCACATAGCCAGGTTCAGGAACTGTGGCAGATGATAACCCTACCCCCACAGCAATAGTGACGGCAGTGTGTGAACACCAAAGGATGTGCACTAGTAGACCTTGCACTCGTGCAGATTAGGGGAGATGTGTAGAGGACACTGAACATTCACTGGCAAATGCAGATGACCTATGCTAGTATACCCCTGCCAGGAGTACTGACTGCTGTAGTACACATAACAATAGGTACAACAAACCATCATGATAAGGGTGTGCACACGTATCCTCACATGGAGTGTATGCATCACGATCAGCATCCACATACCTAACACATTCCGTACACACTGCATGTGAAAGTACAGGACATATGTCACATATTGGGCTCATGTACTGTTAATATATACGGTGATGGGTTCCCATGGCAGATCAAGGATGGATGCATCATATCAGTAAGGGTGTGTACACTCCCCATAGCCACGGTATGCTCTGATGGTGGTCAGTGTAATAGTATTGGATCTGTCATACATGGTCCACTGATGTTGAGAGCTGTAAATCAGACATCAGGCTTTAACAAATGACAACTGTCCACATATTATCCCAGGTATGTGTTGCAGAAAAACATAGGGGCTGTGAGCATTAAAGCTGACATAACTGACTACATATTCAGCAATGGGTTGTACAGCTGTGAGGTGTGGTGCACAGTACATGCAGGGTGCAAAACAGGTGCACAGCAATACTATGTACATGGGTGCAGTGGTATCCAGGGGAAAGAGAATCACCTAGTAACACAGCACATGCATCAAACACATGTATACTGTTGCTAGCATGTATTGACTATAGCTGCACTGCATGCTGTTGTGTACCATATGTTATGCATGTTGACAGGTGGGTAATAGGAGGACTGTGTGTACTATCATTGTACAGCCTCACCTGTAGGTATGTGTGTGCATCCTGGTGGGTCAGTAGTATGTCTGTAGTGTCACTCTAGTGAAGTGGAGGAAGGTTGATGCATGTAGGATGCATGTGTGCATGTGTGTATGTTGGTGTGGGTGTCCATGTATGCACATGTGTGATTGTGGGGTTGTTCATACATCAGTACCTCACTTTGGGATCGTGCAGTACATGGACATGGACTGTCACATGACACACCAGGAATACTTGTCATGTATGTAATCACAGGACAGCTGATAGTATAATAAGGTCTGTAGCATGGAACAGTCATTGATAGGGAAGGTAGACACCAGGTATACCCTTAATATCGCATTCAGCAAAGAGGTGACTGACAACCCACATATGCAGCACTACAGATGCATTGGGGAATTACTAGTCAACCCCAGGGAGTGTATCCATATATTACAGTTGTCACATGATAGGCTGATTGAGCAGCATATCTGGTATGTACTGAGCAATACATTCACATGACACTCCAGTGCGTGATATCATGGAGTGAACATAGTAGCCCCCACATATAGGGGCCATGCTCATGATGTCCGGACATACACAGGGTGAACTCTAATGACAGCAGTGAGGCCATGTAAAACCACTCCACTCAGGTCAGGCAGGTAATGGAGTAACAGGTCTTTTGTTGTGATCACTTGTTCAGGCATTTAGAGGACTGATATGTTAATGAGTGGTATCAATGAGTGTATGCTACCAAGTGTGATACAGGATGGGGAACGCATTGAAATATACATGGGGCTGTCTGTAAAGTCACAGACAGGTAGGTATTAAGGTGGTGTGTGTGTGTGTGTGTGTGTGTGTGTGTGTGTGTGTGTGTGTGTGTGTGTGTGTGTGTGTGTGTGTGTGTGTGTGTGTGTATGTCTATATGTGTGTACTGCTATGCAATGCTGTACAGGTCTTAAAGTGTATTTATTGTTTCCCCTACAGGTGGCGAGGTGGGTCAGGGTCCTGCCTGCATGCAATCTGATGTTGCTGTTCATACAGACACCAAAGATGATAGTAGTACTGTTGAGGCACAGGTAGGGTTGTCAGGGGCCAAAACAGCAACATCATTCGACACCCCTCTTTTAGCCACCCCAACCCAACACCCAGTTTCAGTGCCTATACATACCCCATCACCAGTGGCCATAGCGGAGGGACAGCTGGCATTTGGTGGCAGTGCAGAGGAAAGTGTGGTAACCATGCCTACTGTGTCTGGTCCAGCAGGCATAGCCAGATGTCCGGCAGGGCATCACATAGGCAGATGTCCCAGGGTCCTCGTGGTAGGGTCACTGCTCATCATGTCCATGGCAGATGCAACACAGCTGATATCAGCAGGTGCATGTTTCAGGCTGTCATGGCAGTGCAGGCACATATGGAGCATTACACCAGACAGGCATTGAGGCTGCAGAGGTCTGCTCTCACATGTGCAAGTGACAACTTCTGTGAACTGTTTGGTGCCATCCATGCATTTACTGAGCTCATGGATAGACAGTCTGGTGAGATGATGGCATTCATTGACAGTGGTTTGTCAGTGCTTGAACATGTGGTGGGAGTGCAGCGATGGCCTCGTGGATGTAGGTCAGCAATGCCAACAGCTGGCAGTCAACGTGGATATGCTAGGACACCAAGGGGCCCCCGTAATGGCAGTACCAGCCCCAGCACTGTGGGGGGGGGGGGTTGCTGTCCACACCACACCACAGCAGACCATGAGTATGTGGTCCTGGCCAGTCTCAGGAGGAACATATATCTAGTGTAACTTGGTGTAATGACAGTGTACACAGCACCGACATTCACCAGTGAATATTGTACCCCCTGAAACCCATGATGACATTCTGATATACCCACCAGTACACATTGCCCATGACTGTGATACAACCCATTGTATATTCCAGCAGTGTACTACAGGGATACGCATCGAATGCACATGCCACACGCATAGTAGGGTGTTGTATTGGCATGCCTCACCTATGGGCAGCAACAACACTATCTGTACTACTGTGTGGCAATGGGTATTGTAATAGGAGTATGTGGCATCAGAATGCTGTACCCTACAGATATACAGACATGCACACATACACACACTTGCCATAACTCAATGGGTATCCCATGCCTGTCAACCCATTTGTACAACACTGTTGTGCTGATACTACAAGGCTCGTATAACCGGTATTGAGAAGAGCTTAACAGGGTACATGTAATGTCCCATACAGCAGCAGCCACAACTGACTATGGCAGTGGGTGGTGAGGTGGTTGTGAAGGCCCTCATGGAATTCCCAAGTACAGGTGTGCTATCACACAGACACTGCTATACTCAGTCATACACACGTACACATGTGTCAGTACTGGGATGCATCACTGCAGATGGTCATAGCTGCATACCAAGCTATTGTCCAAGGAGAGATGGGTTGTGTAGGGGATGTGTACAGTGGTATCCTGCCACCTCCCATGTGACAGCAGGCAATCTATCGACAGACACTACTTTGGTGACCCTCAGGGTGAGAGTGACATGCATCAGCCAATCCTTCAGGTGCCTCCTGCATATGGCCACTGAGGTGATCAAGTTGACATGTATGCACCATGCATTACAACACATGGTTATTGTCTGTGATGGGGACCTGTACCCAAGCATATTCTATTGACTGTGGTAGCGTAGTGGAAGTACCCGTGGCATGTGGTGCGTACAGGATGTTATCTCGTGCCAGTTCTTACACAGCTGGGCAGACATGTCAGTGTCAATCAAGCTTAGGTTGCCTGTACATATCCCAGCTAGATACCTGCCATTTGCACATCTGTGCAGGGACTGACAGTTATTAGCTTGGAAAGTAGCTATGCATTAGGATGAATGTGTTGACATATAGATGTTTGACAACAATATGTATGCCATAACTGCATGTCAGAAGCCTGCACTAACATGTGCTGTACAGACAGTAGTGTACAGTTACATTCCACATGTCGAATCATTACCCAGTAGGTGTTATATACTGTGATACAGCTCACACACCAAGGATACAATGGGGAGGCCTCAAATTCCAGTTATGCCTGCAGGTGTGGCTGTTGTCAGTAATGCATTTAGCACTCTATTTTTGCCTGGGTAAGCACTATCAACAGTAATACCGCCATGATACACTACATGCCAGTGTGACAGCATGTACCCTGGGCTACTACCCCTGTATGTAACACATTCACATGGATAGCAGTGCTGTACAAGCCTCATATACATCTGTGTCCTAGAATCCCTTGCTACTGTAATGACAGCACATACGTGCATGTATTGTACATGGCATTACATACACTTTTTACAGATGTCATTACCCTGCTATGTTTATCAGACAGGGTGGTGTGAACTGGTTACCAGGGCAAAGCCATGCTTAGCATGTATCAACATTGCTGCAATATAACAGTTAAGCTGAATTGCGCACTGGTAAGAGGAGCCTACAATGTGTAAGCACCCGTACATTTACCAGTAGCTTAGTAGCTTCATGCAAACCCATGAAAACCTGCTTAAAGCTGCTCAAAACTGCCTTAACCACTCTGTATCTGACAGCCCTTGTTCTGCCCAGCAACAAAATGAACAGCTCTTGAACCTCGGATTCTGTACATGATAGTCACAACACAACCACTGTGCCATAACCATCTCTTTGTATGTATATATCTATATATATATATATCTATATATATATATATATATATATATATATATATATATATATATATATATATATATATATATATATAGCTATATATGTATGCATATCCTATGTGTACAGATATGCCTATTTACATATATTCCTTCCTTTTCCTCCTTTTTGAATGTAGTTACTGACTTCATAAAACCTTGAAGCCATACATATATGATTCGAAAAAGTTTGGGCAAGATTTTCGGCTAGATATGTTATTTGTAACAATAAGGTAGTTAGTGGTTAGAACAGTTATATATACATATTATAGTTAGTATTAATTTACATATAAAATGATAGTTTGTACGTTCTTATTTAAGCACTTTAAATCAAGGTAATTTCAGTTGGCTTTGAATGTTATGTGACCCATCCACCATTAAAATGTCTAGAAAGTTGAAAACTGTTTAAAACTGTTTTAAAATGCTTTTATATAGAAAAATGAGTATAAGGGTACCTTATATATATATATATATATATATATATATATATATATATATATATATATATATATATATATATATATATATATATATATATATATATATATATACATATATATATAAAATGCTTTTTTTTACATATAACTTGTATATATTTGTTATATATGTGTAGGAATCTTTTGTATGATTTTATGCATTCTGCATGCATATTTAACACACACATTATTGTTATTATATAGGATTTTAGTCAAATGGTTTTAAAGGCAATGAAATGAAAAGTTTTTTAACTATTTTTCTTAAGTCACTGTGGACTTTTTTGCTGTAATTATCTCAACTGGATAATTAATTGTTTATAGGTTAATTTTGTCTATATAAGGTGAGGGTATTATGGTGAAAATTGTCTGATGAAGTTGGGACATTGATCCCTTTGAAAGCACTAACAATAAACTTGGATTTTGTTTCTTGCAGCGTGTGTGGGTATTGTTGCTGCCTCTGAAATACGCTTGTTTCTCTGTGTTTATCAAGTAGTCTTTGGAGTTCAAGTGGTGCTATTTATTTTTATTTATATATATATATATATATATATATGTATATATATATATATATATATATATATATATATATATATATATATATATATATATATATATATATATATATATATATATATATATATATATATTCATATATATTCATATATATATATATATATATATATGTAGATATCTAGAACTATATGTGCATACATAGCTATTCTGATATACCTATTAAGTCAATATATATGCAGATATCCATAAGTATATGTGGATATGTATCTCTATCTGTATATGCGTAGACATATATTGCTGTGTATATGTATATATCTGATTGTTTAGATGTATTTATATATATGTACATATACATAACCATCTATGCATGTTATGTATATATATATATATATATATATATATATATATATATATATGTATCTGTATAGATATATGGATAATTATATATTCATATATGTTCACGATATGTCCAGAACATGGAGTGCAGTCCTACCTCAGCCCCAATAGTTCAAACGTCTTAGTGCAAAGGGATGTCAGGTATGGATTGCAGGTATATACATAGTCTATTGCTACTGTAATAGAGGTTGTCTTCACAGACATGTTGTGTGTGGGAGGTCACATCTGCTTTTAACATGTGCAGCATTAGCTACTAACAGACATACTAACGACATCTTAGTACAATATCACTGCTAGCACAGTAAATATCCTGTGGACTACAGAAGAGATATGGCCAATAAATGTGGACAGTCTAACACACTCTGGTTAGTCCAGAGGTATACACATTAGTGCAAGACATGTGGACCAAGCTTGGCAATGTGGATGTTAGCCATGTAGATGGGTATATCACGTGAATACTGGTATACATTTGCCCCCATATGTTATGCATTCACACACCCCTGTCTGTTCTGACACAAAATAACCACTGGTACAGAGGTGACATGGCCACATACTATCCACTAGTTAGCGACATACATCTGTACAGCATCCCACTGCTTTGTCTGACATACATTACTGTTATGGTGGCCTGGCAGCAGTACATCTGTCAAGTATCTGGACATAACATCACAGTGGGTAAGTACACTAAACTGCTAGGCATGTAACAAAGCAATATGCAGGCTACAGGCAGATTGCCACAACAATGGCCTACATTTCTTATGGGGGAATGCACATGTACCTGCATATATAGCAGGCCCTACAGGCAAGTCACAGCACATAGTAACAGACACCTATGTGAAAGTGCATAACCACAACCAATGTGAACACAGCCACAGCCACATATGGTAAGCTAGCATAATATTATAGTATATGGACTATCTGCTCAACACCATCCTCATATGTGCCACTCACACACTAACCCTTCATATACTGGGCCATTACACAGTGTGGTCTGATGCCTGCCTGTGGTATGGGATATGTGTGTTTTTGGCACTACAAACATGTAAGCTGATAGGGTAACATACACTGGAGCAGCATGTAATATCACATAGAACAAGACCAAGAACAATGACATCTATCACAGTCTGTACACAGTCCAAGGTACATATTTACAATACAAACACTGTCGACAATCACAAGTACACAGATCTCAGTACTGTACACACAACCACAGAATGCCCAGGTTAAGTCCTCAAATATAACCCCTACTATACATAACATGTGTAGCAGTCTGATATCTCACTGGCTTGTTATCAGATATGATGTCAATAAATTATGGTGTGCAGAACATATGCACCTCTTACTGCATGACATATGTACAAAGGTTGACAGAGTTGTTGCTGGAGGCACAAACACAGGGCCAGTATTGACATGTTGCTGTGATAACCTCATACATTTACTGTTGTAAAAGGGTTTGTTGTGACATATATCCTATGAGGGATATGAAGTCAGTAACTTTTATGGCTGTCACCATGTACTGACTGCAATCCTCACACTATGCTTCTGCAATTCACAAATAGGTGCTGTGTGAGTAACACAAGTAACAAAAGGCACCACACACTGCCCAGTCTGCAGATGTACCTACAGATGGGGGGGGGGTTTCCTCAGAAACATAGCACTGTCATGGCAGGTATTAAAACATGTAGACCAGCCATATCCACACACACCCTGTTAAACCAACGTTTCTCCTAATGCAGAATAGCAAAATTTACATTCTGTAGTCATGTCAGGCACATCTCCCTCCTGTGTGTTGGCCTGTTTCCACAGTGTATGTTGTTAGAGGTAAATCCCCAATCCATCTGTGATGCTGTATGCCACAAACTAGATCTAGGTCCTGCTCACAGTGAAAGAAAAAGCCCAACACCAACATGATGTTCCTAGATATTGGAGTATGTTTCCATTCAGTTAGGTATGGGAATGTTACCACAGTTGTTCCACATGCAATCAGCTAGAGGAGGGCTGCAATTCATGCAGAGGCCATCAGCTGATCATGAGCATCACTTAGAAAACACATACTGCTGCCTAAGCAAAACAGGTGTATTTCTCCACATCCACCAAAAAGGGGATGAAATAGGCAGACAGAGGCAAAGTAAGTCAGGGATGGGGTGGGAGAGTAAAACCTAAGCATGCTTGTGTCACAATCCTACCAGTACAGGGTATCAAACCCCTGACCGACTATGCATTGCTATCACATGTCTATGCAGTTATTGGATGCACCACATAGCTTAGAAGTATATGTGATGGTGAGTGACATCAGCAACAGTGATATGGTAGTGATGCTGTGGGTGTAGTACACATGCCTGCCCGCATGAACAGGTGTCAGGGTCAAAACAGCCACACTCTCTCAGGGACTCACATTGACACACTTGGCAGGGTCAGGAATACACTTCCTCACTAGTTAGTTTGCCATAATACAGTACTGTGCAGGTATCACATGCACCACAGGGGTTATCCAGGAGTTATATGGGCAAAGGGAGGTGTCTGACATCAGACAGCATGCTTCAGTATGCCAGTGGGGGTTGTAGTGAGTGTGAATGTGGTCAAAAGCATCATACACCACACTCACAGACACAAGGTGCCAGTACTGACATGCATGCATGTATTGCTTCACAAGTGCTTAGTGGTTGACTGTGCCACAAGGCTATACAAGGCTAGGTGAAGGGTATACCTTGGCATCAGGCCACATGAAAATGGTCTGCAATGTGGCTCAGGGGTGTAGTGTCTGGATTGGCCCAAACACATGGGTATTATATTCACCATCTAGTCACCTGGGTAACTATTGTGTGTGGCCATTGCTGTTCAATACTTGCCATGTATGTGTTCTTTAGTCCATGATATGGATGCTGTTTGGGATGTGCACACGTCCCACAAGCATGTACAGTGACATGTGGAACTGTACCTGGGGTGTCTGGCCCATGTTGTGTATACAGATTGTTATAATCAGATGTGCCTGTCATGACCTCATGTGCTGGGAACAGGTAATGGACAGCAGGTTGTCCCTGCACCTACATTGATAGCATGATACAGGTATTGCCTGGTGTCAATGGCATCTGTCCATACAGGGCATGTGTATAAGCTATGGCATGTCCTTTGTGGGTCACATTTGATGGCACCACAGGTGTTGTAGACATCCAGTGGGGAGCATAGTGAAGGCACACTGTCTGCGTGTATGTGCATATTGTACTGATGGACAGGGTGCCATGCCCTCTGTCATCCACTGCAATCACACCATGGTTACTATCTGTGGGCAATATACTGGGTACTACCAACAGAGAAGTTGTTATCTAGGCAAGTGTGTTTGTGTCTGAGACATGGACTGAGAGTTTTCTTTGTGTAATACAAGGATTGATAACTTTGTTCACCAGGCCTTGATGTCACATGTAGGAGTATGGATTGCCACACCAGCCTCTTGGCTATTTCACATCTGTTATCCTCGTAAGGTGGACATTGTGACATATAATGGGACCACTATATAAGAAATGTGCAAAACCTGCTCCACAATGAGTGCAGTTGTTACACACTTACAGACACCTCCACACAGGATATGAATGACAAACACAGACACGCACAAACACACACACAGACAGACCTGCCATGTTTGGGATCAGAACTCCTACCTAACTAGTTTATTACACTACAGCATTACTTAGTTATAGAATGCACCACAGAGAATACTGGAGTACTCTTTCCCCAAAGGTGTATTTCATAGTAACGGACATCAGCAGGCTTGCCAAAATAGGGCATTTGATTTGTAGTGAGTGTGACTAGTCTAAAAAACTACACAGACACACACACATATACACACACACAATTGCCATGTCTGGAATTAGAACTCCTAGCTAACTAGTTTATCACACTACAGCATTATGCAGTTATAGGATGCGCCACAGAGATTACTGGGCTACACCTTTTCCAAAGGTGTATTTCACAGTGAATGACATCAGCAGCCTTGCCAAAGTAGGGCATTTGAATTGTAGTGAGTGTGACTAGCCTAAAATGCATTGCTCCCTACACAAACAGAGACACACAAACACACACAGTTGCCCTGTCTGGGATTAGAACTTCTACCTAACTAGTTTATCATACTACAGCATTATGCAGTTATAAGACACGCCATGGAGATTACTGGGCTACACCTCTCCCAAAGGTGTATCTCATAGTGAATGACATCAGCATTGCTCCCTACACAAACAGAGACACATAAACACAAACACACCCACAGTTGCCATGTCTGGGATTAGCAATCCTACCTAACTAGCTTATCACAAAACAGCATTATGCAGTTATAGGATCCACCATGGAGATTACTGGGCTACATTTTTCCCATCAGCAGCCTTGCCAAAGTAGTTCATTTGATTTGTAGTGAGTGTGACTAGCCTAAAAAGTATTGCTCCCTACACAGACAGAGAAACACACACACACAAAAATCCACACTTGCCATGGGTGGGACTAGAACCCCTACCAAAATACTATATCACACTACAGCATTAAGCTGTTATAGGACGCAGCACAGAGATTATTGGGCTATACCATTCCCAAAGGTGTATTTCACAGTGAATGACATCAGCAGCCTTGCCCAAGTAGGGCATTTGAATTGTAATGAGTGTGACTAGCCTAAAAAGCATTGCCCCCTACATAGACACACACACACACACACACACACACACACACACACACACACACTTACCATGTTTGGGATTAGAGCTCCTACCTAACTAGTTTATTACTCTACATATGCTGTTTTAGGACACACTACAGAGATTACTGGGCTACTCTATTCCGAAAGGTGTATTTCATAGTGGATGACTAGGGGTATGGGCAGGGCAGTGTGTGTGCATGGGCCATAACCCATTCATCTAGAGGTTGACACACCACATGCAGGCACACGCAGGGTTATATTCCGCAGGTACGTGAATACAGCTGCTAGATGACTACTGCCTTGTACAGTCATGTTGCACAGCTAGCACTTGCACTATATAATCTATAATGCTGACAGATACCAATGGCTACTTTCTACAGTGAGTGATATTTACTCATCATGTGGTGATACCCATTTGGCTGTGTGCTGGGTGGGACAGGCCTCATGATGGATGGCTCTTTGTCACAGTCATTCTCTTACACACATCTATGTATGTCTACTTTTGGCATATTATAATGTGTTGTTCTTGGATATATGTCTGTATTTCTATCCAAAGTATGTGCAAAGCATGTATGGTGCATACTGAGGAGTGCATGCACTAACATCTGCAACTGTCAGATATGCATGGTCCACTAATATTTGCAGACATGGTCTTAATTTGCTTAAGCGTGTGAGCATGCCCAGTATGACCTTTCAGTATGTTGTCTGACATTGTCTTCATTTCTCTAAGTGTGTGAGCATGCCCAGTATGCCCTTCTGTATTGAAAGTGTGGATCCATTCCAGGTAGTTTGTACTCCAGTGCATACCTTTGTGTTGTACACCTACAGGTGGCAAACTGTTTCTGCAGAGTATCAGTAGATCATTTGGCAATATGGGGTCAAACTGTGCAAGGGATAGTGTGTACTGTAGGTGATTGTGTCTGTGCTGCTTCTACTACATGGTACTGGTGTTAGCAGAGATATTCAGACATGTGTACTGTTATACACTGTGATGTTTTATGTCCTCAAGTATTGTCAGGTGGACATTCTTGCTCACAGTGATGTCCTGGGGAAAAAGGGTGAATGCAGTTGTGTCTGATATTGTGGACGAATGCCTACATATTCATGGAAAGTTATGCCATTCTGGAGGGGGAGCTGCAGACACATGCTGCTGGGTCTGTGTATCTAGTTTAGCACCTTGGTACAGTGCTGGCAGAGTATCATATACTTGTACATCCATCTACATGACAGTATGGCCTTATCTTGCTCTGGCAATACCTCACAGCTGTACAGATTCACGCAGGTTACCCAGAAGCAGGGGTCATAAGTCAGGACAATACCCCTATTGTGCTGTATGGGTAGGTTTGTAGCCACCCATTTATGTGCTTGCAGCCGGGGATCATATGTGCACACAGCTGTGTGTCGGACCTTGCACATTCCATGCTGCCCATGCTCCCACCCCCACCCCCTATTATTCTATCCTCTGCCATACATTATGCATACATTATCTGATACTTTCCCTAAGGTTATCACCTCATCACAGCTGTGTTTTGCTGTTGGTCCACAGTTCATGCAGTGGGACATGGAGGACATGTTACTGTGTTTTTTTTTTTCATATGGCCTTGCATATGGCTTATGTGGAGTGTGTTATGTTGTTATTTGGGTGTCCATGACATAACATACATTGGCAGTACATGTGAAACACAGGCCTTTGGCAGAGGCCTGTAGGCCATTTGGTGGTGATGCAGGCCAGCTGTGGCAGGCCGTTGCATTCTGTCAGTACTACAGTCCCAGACCGCCATACAGTATATCCCCTGGGGTGACAGGGTAGGTGTGCTAGGTGTTCATACCAATACCTTCTATCAGTTTTAATCAGGTGGTGTGGATGCTGGCAGGGTGCTACGTACAGCTAGAGACACACCTGCATGGGACACCTGCAATGCATGCTGCATTCTTTCGTTATTGCCAAACACAGGTGGGGGTCATATTGTACCCATTCCCAACAGCAGGGATACGAACTGAGAGGTACCTGTGGGTGGTGTTTTGGCTGAGCTGGCTGCATGCATATGGATGACACTTACATCTGACTCATAGAGATGCATGGGGCATTCCAGTTATGCTGGCATGTGCAGGTACATCAGCTGTTCCCCAATACATCAGTCCTATCACCTTTGTTATCTGCAAGTGTTCAGCCAGATGACACTGGTATTCCCTACTAAAGGCCCAGATAATGTGATGCATACCTGTATGTACAATTCCAAGGGTGTGTCTGCTTCACAGTTACACATTATATACTGTATGTCTGGGGTACCTTTGCCTGTGTACTGCCTGTATATCTAGGCCAACAGTCATGCCATGTCCATCTTTCAGATGGTGACACATATTACCACCATATATTTACAATGGCTTACTGTTAGCATGTGTTATACTGGTGGGAATTGTCTTTGGCACTACAGTTGTGAGGACTTGGCCCTGTCATCAGCAGTAGTGGGCAATGGCCACCAGGTCAAACCTCAACATCCATACATACTGACCACTCTCACACAATATGAAACACACACCAACCTAACACACACATACCTGCATATTGTACAAATGCTACAATCTGTCCTGCTACTTTGGCCACTTCTGGGCATCTGTTCTCCACTGGTATTATACCTACACATACATGTTACTACATTTCTACATAGAATTGGGGGGGCACATCTGACTGTTACTACATGTCTACATAGGTTTGGGGGGCACACCTGCCTGTTACTACTACATGTGCACATCGGATTGGGGGGGCACACCAAACCGTTTCTACTTTTCTACATAGGATTGAGGGTACACCTGACTGTTACTATGTCTACATAGGTTTTGGGGGCACACCTGACTGCTACTACATTTCTACATAGGATGGGTGGCACACTGACTGTTACTACATGTCTACATAGGATATGGTGGGGCATATCTGACTGTTTGTACATTGCTACACAGGATTTGGGGGTGCACATCTGACTATTACTACATGTCTACATAGGATATGGGGGGCACACCTGACTGTTTCTACATTGATACATAGGATTGGGGGCACACCTGACTGTTTCTACATTGCTACACAGGATTGGGGGGCACACCTGACACTTGTACACATTTGCTATGACTGTACTGGTATGTCAGGTACTCCATTTCATTCTGTTTTCTAACCTATCATGCTGACTAGAGGCATATCAGTGTACTACAGGTCTTAGGTTTGATTGACCTACATGTTAGTTTCTGACTTCCTACCCTTCAGAACTAATATCCCACTGCCTGACCTGATGTAGGCTGTCTGTGTAGGCCTGGGGGTGGAGGTTACCCATATACATCATTCAGAGGCCTTAGCACAGCCTTTGTTTGTGTTTGTCTACATCTGTCCTGCTGGCTGAGACTGTTGTTGGGTATGTGAACCTCCCTGACTGGCATGTGTGTATCATATGGACACACATGTGGCCAAGCACATTTCCTGCAGTACGTTTTATCTCCATGTGTAGTACTGGCTACTATGGTGACACCAGTATTTGTTACAGATCTCTTGCTGCCACCATAGGTGTCTACTATCTGCTGGCATCCCATTCAGCCACCCGATTCCCTTGCATGCTCACATCCATGCCATAGATACAGGTAACAACACATACTACTCCATTCTGCAATTGGTAAGGTGAGTGAGATACCTTGTGGGTGTGCCAGTATTGAGGATGGCGCTGGAGTGCTGCCTATGTCAGATGCACATAACACACTTCCTACACATGGTTGAGGGCAGGTAGTGTCATGTTTGGCATTCCTTTTACTGCATGTGTGAGTCTGAGAGAGGTGTCATTCCCTAGGTCCCTCCTGTGTCAGTGTATGTGCTATGGGTTGCATCTTTGCCAAGGTCAGGGAATACTGGGCATGCCTCCTTCTGCCTACTGCGGCAGGCTCTGATTGTTCCTCCTCCAAGTCACTCTGTGCCTGTGCAGGCCTTGGCAATGGTAGGGGGATTGTGTGGCCCTGCCCCATGCTGTTACTGCTGCAGCTGTTTCCACAGGATCATATTGTGTAGCATGGCACATATGATAACAATATGAGTACATGTAGCTGGTGAGTACTGCATGGCTCCAACGAATGCTTCTAAGCACTGGAACCATGACTTGAGCATCCACAACACACCCTCTATTATGCTTCTGGTCTGTGCGTGTGCCTCATTATGGAGTTTCTGTTCAGGTGTGTGCGCATTTCTGATAGGTGTCATCAGCCACTGCTCAAGTGTGTAACCAGCATCCCCCACTATGTGACCATAAGGGATGTCCTCAGTGGCAAATATCTGGCACAGCTGTGTCAGATGCCAGATGTGGGAATTGTGATAGCTTACAGGGCAGCCAGCACAAGAATTCATTATTATGCCCTGGGCATCGCACACAACCTGGCAGTTGATGGAGGTGAAGCCCTTGTGGTTGATGTAGACCCTTCCCCACACACCGAGTGGTGCTTTGATGTGTATGTGCATGTAGTTTATAACACTCACTACCTCAGGGTAATCTGTTATTTGGTGGAAGAGGTGCATATTGCTGGCCAACATCTTACGGGTGTTAGGGAAATATACATGCTCACCGGATGTGCTGACATGGCATCCAGGAACTGGTGGAGTACCCTGGATGTTGATGCATGTGAGATCCCCATGAAATCCCCAGTTGGCCTTTGAAAGGTACCTGTACCTAGTATTCTTAAGCCTACACATACGTTGGTATCCACTGGGATGGGTTTACTTCTGTTAGTTCTGTGTGTGAGGCGTGGCTGGCACAACTCAACAATTTGCTCTAGGAGGTCCCTGTCCACCCTATAGTGCTCTACTATCTCCAGCTCATGTAGCCCCTGATAGGTTACCCTGGGTTTGTACACTCTTCTCCGTCTCCTCACTGTGGGTTGGTCGACAGCATTCTCATCCTCACCAAACTCAGCCTCTTCCACATGTTGTTTTATGATAGCTATTGCAGCCCCTATCATTTTGTTGTTTTTGTTTGTTAAAATTCCCCCGCTTGTATACACCAGTGGTGTACAGTATATGGGAAAATCAGAGGGAAAGGTGTTTGCATAATTTATAGTAGTGTTCTGGGCTGGGCAGCTGCCTGTGTAATTGGCTGATTCTGATACATTTCACCTGCCAGCTGTGCTAGTTCTCCTTTATTACCTTCCTACTACTGTTTTCCCTTCCCATTGCCTTCCTGTTTATGCCTGGGGGCACACCATGCAAACACAGTGCTCAAATGTGCACAGAGCTGCTATTTCCTGGTTTACTTTTTTCCCCTTTAAACCCAGTGCACGGCACGCACACCCGCTTAGGCAATGTAAAGAGTGCTAGGCAGCCTCAGAAATACACCCCTGCTTAGCTCTGCTAAGCTAAGGACAAACCTGAGCCACAGGGCTCCAATCCACTTATAGTATGCCTGAAACACACCCCTATGATGTCAGCTAACTCCAAGGCTTGCACCAAGCTATTCCTGCTTTTACACTGTTGGGTGTTGACTAGCATGCAGGGGAAATCTGGGATTCAGTATCATTCTCCTCATTTGCATAGGATTGCCTGCTGAAACATAGTTACAGGTCCCACACTGAGCCTCCCCCCTTAGCAACCACTATTCACTAGCTATGTAGTTTTCTGCCTGCCATTGAGTATAATTTCAAAATAGTGATTTTGGTTAGAATGCTTATTTTAGGTTTTTTCTTATTTTTTGCCCAGTCCCGTTTGCGCACCACTGCCCTATGCTAAAGCGGGTCGATATTATATTCTTGGTAGCTGACAGTGTCGAATCTGACATTGTCGACACAAGAATATGTCGAATTCCCTG